>NC_052126.1:2162551-2201711 GCF_012273895.1 Zerene cesonia | reverse complement strand
TGTCTCTCTCGAGCCTCATATGTGTGATGTATCATATCATATATCATGCGTAGAAGCATGTAATTTGGTAATATTTTAATTGTATTTTTTTGTTTTGATGTTAAATTCTCATCAAGATTTTTGTTATTATTAACGTTTTTAATGGTTATATTAAGGAAAATTTTGAAAATTTGTCCTTGGTGGGCTGTATGTTTACGACCTACCGTCATTTGAGTTTATATTTTTGTTCACGCGAATCATGAGATGCTTTGTCATTGTGTCGTCTTAGCGTTTGAATATTGCACACATCTATTACGATCTATTATTTGAGTTGAAAGTTAATATAAACCTGTGTTATTGGAAGAAATGTGTATATTGCTCATTGTTAACATTCAAGTTTAAGTAAATAAACACAAAGTTCATATACATATGCAGTTTATCATTTAAATTCGTTAACAAAGAAAACGTAGATTCAAACCATCAGCGATATATAAAGAGGGAGTGTTGTTCACAGAGTCATTAAAATCAGTAAAATCAGTACTCCCAGTAATAAGTTATGAAGTAACAAACAAAAAAAAAATCGAATTGAGAAAATCCCCTTTTTGCAGTTGTTAAAAAAATAATAATACTATAAAACATTTTACATTTAAATAGAAATAAAGTTTAATGAAGAAATAAACGAAGGAAAGAAAAGTGATATAGATTTATTTACCACAAAAAACATCACACACAAAAATACACAACATAATTCCTTCTATTCATTTAATTAAAAATGAACTTTCGCTAGTACCCCTTTTAAATTACTACATTATTATATCGATTTTGTGAAGCAACGTCATCGTAACTTCTTACTGAACGAAAATTGTTAGAAGTACTCTTTACTCGATAATATTTTCAGCAGCTGGTACGTACTTTGCAGTATTAAATATTCAAAAGACCCTATGAAGCACTTGGAGTTTACCTTTGTGCTTATTAACGCAGTTGTAAGCCTTTGAAGTTGATTTCAGAATCAAACAATTGAACGAACTGGAAGTCAAACAAACGAAGTTTGTTGCTCGTGTTATGTATTGCTGGTGGTTTGGAATATTAACTGTTAATATTGTGACATATTTGAATTTGTACTCTTTGTTTATCTAAATAAAGATTAAATTTGATTTTCAGTTTTATCGCAATGAAATTTTTTATATACGAGAAATTAGATTTATTTTATTTAAGAAATATGTAAAGAATTTTATTTAAGAAAGAATAGAAAAAAATTATCACGAGGCGGGTTTCGAACCCACTTATTTTTAGTAGAGTTAGGCAAAAAGACGTATCCAGATTAAATTTTTTATATTATTTTAAAATTTCTTAACAATAAAATACCAAACTATTATTCATACTCTAAAAACATCAAAAGAATTTAAAGAAATAACAATAAATTTTGGAAGAAAAATATATACAAGTAAAAAAAATTAAATGTAATCAAATATTAGTTCTATTGCCATAAGTCAAGGGATCATATCGTACTTTGACTCATTTTAAAATGTTCGTAAACAAATCATACGAAAACCGAAACATTGATCCAATGAAAATTTCTCAACACAAATGGATTCGTTTATTTTAATAAATACAGTTCTCGCAATAGGAGTCTGGTCAGACACTCTCCATTTTATTAAACTGTAAAATGTAGAATCCAGTGCAATCTTGAAAATCTAAGCTAAAAAGTTCATTTAGTGAGATCTCGGAGAATTTTCATCTCACGTTTTTGCATCCGCTTTCCGGACGCATCGAGGTGTGTTTTTTGCGTCTATGTTTGATGTTGGTTTTAGTTTTTTGCTATTCGAGTTGCAACGTCGAGGGGTCAACATATACTGGCTGCCCGTATATTGCAAATTTAATGAAATGTTAATTGAAGTTCTTGCTATATTAGTTTATTTGATGCGGTGTGTGTATCAGTTGACTTCATTTGAATAGGAATGTAGAAATGTGGTGTGCTGGTGTTTTAATTAGATACGCGATATAGTTGGTCGAGGAAGATTTACCACTGCACATATCGCATGTAAAAAAAAGTCGTTTTGTCTGTCTGTCCGTATCTTTAAAACTATGGAACGGATTTTGATGTTTTTTTTTAATAGATAGAGTGATTCAAGTGAAAGGTTTATATGTATGATAACATCTATTAATCTACTATGAATTAAGCGCTTGCGAAGCTAGTTTCATATTTACGGTAAAAAAGTTTTAAAATGAGTATCGACACAATTTTTATAAATGCTTAGGATTTGCTATATAATCAAGTGGCATTTGAGCATGAAGTATGGAAATAAAAATTCAACCACCTCCCCCCACTTACACTGCAGATGAAGAAGAAAAAAACCTCTGACCCCAGTATTGTGAGCCATTTTGAATTTGAAATTTGACATTGTATAAAAGATGTTACCAATCTGTATTGAGTTGTTAAACAATATTTAATCCAATATTTTGTAACGGCTGCCATCTTTGATCGATTTTCAGCAAACAGCGAAAAACCATCCCAATAAAATCGACTCTTAAATGCATAAAAAGTCCATCAAAATCGGTCTATCCCTTTGAGAGCTACGTCAAAGATATAACATCCCACTTTTTACATCGGGGCTTAAAAACAATATATTACGTAATCTCTACTGTATCTACTGTACATTTTATTCTGCCAACGTTTTATCTAAACCGTAAACCGTCATAAAACAAGCGATCGAGTAAAACGTGAAACGTAAAGTTAAATAACGAAACAAAACAGTACAATTTGACGGGAGATAAAATTTTAAGCGAACAACGAGGCAATCTAGAATCATCTTTATATTTGCATGCGTTTGCTTTTAATATTTTTCTTATATAGTGCCTAGGCGTTTAACTACATATAATGAATGAATAAATGCTGTGGTTATTATACTCATACTATAAACGTGTTTGTTACTGTTTTACACGAAAACCATTGAACGAATTATGGTGATATTTAATAGAATTGTAGCGTAAGAAAGATAGAAAGAAAAAGCATTTATTTGCCGATGCATTGTGACTGGATCACGAAAAACACAGAAGAATTAAACAATAAGTATTAAACAATAAAAATAAAGCTAACGCATCAGAACACATGGGTTGTAGAAATACTTGCTTTTACCCGTGGGTTCGTCTGGAGGTGAAACCACGAGACGCAGTTGATAATATTATAATTTGTTATGAACGTAAGCATAAATGTTTCAGGTATGCAAAATTTAAACCGTCCTTTGTTTAATTAAGGTATATTTAATGACTATCTTATATTTACAAAAGAGAATTACGTAAATTTATAAAAGAGAATTACAGTTGCAGAGATTTGGACATTTCTATCTTATTTATGATATACCGTATGCGACATTTTTATTAGTGAATAACAAAGCTTATTTAGCTTAGTAAAATAAAAGATTACAGAAGTCTGAGTAATTTCTAGATTCAATCTTTACTTGCCTTCTGTAAGCGGCTTCGCCCGTTTAGTCTGAGCGAAAGGATAGAAGCTCCTGGAGTTTTCTTCACACAGTTCCGATTACTCCGTTTCTTGTAAACGTTGTACGCTTGAACTGACTTGCGTAGTTATTGAAGTGTAAATACCCAGGTGCAACCTTGAAAAGGGGCGTGTGATGTTACTTTTTGTCGAAAACAAAACATGTAGGGAGTGAAATAGGGCAAGAAATTAGTATGGCAGACGGTATTTACGCGAATCATGCTAAAGGCTAAAACTAGTATACTAACGTAAGTAGGTTATACTAATTGTACACAAATAAATAAAGTTTGTTAGTTTGTCACTTTGCAGCGGGTACTCCGGATAAAATGAAACGATTTTAAAAATACTTTCACAGTTGATGTATACGTGATTCCTGAATAGTTTTTACCCAAGGGAAAAGTATTCATACAAATCAATCAGCTGTTTTTACCTGTGCGAGTAATAAACACACAAAACATTCTATAAACGTTCACGTTTAAAATATTAGTAGGTTATTCATATATTATTAAATATAGACACATTTATAACCGCTCAAAGTGAATAGCTCCATTCGTTGGAATTTAGATCTCGGGAGACTCTTGATGAATGGATGAAGATTCTCTCGACTAATATTCAGTATATTTCATGTTGCGAATATAATATAGACAAGTTTTCTAACACAGTACGGAATATTTGCTTATTTTTATGTAAAATACGATGTCTTTTTTAAATAATTCTTTTTTACAAAAACGTTCACCAACGTTCCTGGAAAGGGAGATAAAAATCTAGACTAGGAACTAAATGACAACATTTTCCTATCAGACACAAAAAGAATCACGTCAATTGGTTTAAAACCCTAATAGGTTATGGAGTAAAAACAAACTGTCGAAATGAAAACCTATGTTCTATATTCTTTGGAAATCGGTTAAAAAAAGTCTTTATAGTGATCTATTAAATTACTGTTAGAACTAGTGTTAGAACAAATTATGTCTATATTATTGTTATTTAATGGTCATAGGATCTTTTTATTATCTGTATCATACTTCCATTTCAAACAACTTTAAAAAAATGTGAATGTGAATCCTTTTAAAATTAGTCTAGTTTTTAAGCGGTTAAGTTTTTTTAGTCAAAAACATCTCAGTATATTTCTTGTGTTGAAAGTATAAATTTCCGTAAAAAGTAACGCTATTGTATGGTGCTGTTTAATAAATTGCCTAGGCTAGGCTATTAATTAAACGTCTGATTAAACCACTTGGCTGCAACGTATGCAGATAAGATTGTATTTTCTATTGCCCAATAAGTTCAGATTGAATCGTGCATTAATCCATTCAATTCTCTAAAATATTTAATAGAACAACATTCACAAACCAGCTGTAGTCGTCATAAATATGTTAACGTATTAACATTACTAAATTCCTGACATAACGCGACCTATATTGTGGTTATCATAATATACAGTTCAATTACATTACGATGATAAACTGTTGGTAATTAATTGTTGATAATTATTGCGGCTTAGTCGCATTCAGTTAGCAGAGCTCCTAAGCTATCATGGAGGTCGCTAATCCCGTAATGTCCTGTATTATTGGGGAATTATGTGGGAGTTTTGTGTTTTAATTTATTGTAAATAGAAATGGAATTAAAATATCTGTATTAAAAATGTAAATATCTACGTCTTTTGATATATTGATGTATATTTTTAGACTTGGAAAATAAGAAATGAAAGAATTGTTCCCATTCTTAGAAGTTCTTTGAAAGCCTAGTTTCATCATCATCATCATCAGCCCATATATGTTCCCACTGCTGGGACACAGGCCTCCTATGAGGGTTAAAGCCTAGTTTAATAGAGGAAAAAGGGCGATTAAGAGTTTATAGTTCTTTTCTTGTGTTAAATTCCATAGCAACATCCCTAGATTGTCAGCAATATGTATTTAAGTACAGAATATGATATTCAATTACCCAATATTAATTTCAGGCTGTAACTATAAAGGCTTTTGAAAACCACGCGAATAAAACCAGCTCAGGCTAATTAGATAAAATAGCAAAATTCGCGCGAAATTTTTACTCAAAAATAACTATCCAACAAAATAAATTCAACAGTGCTTCGCAAAGAATAATTTTAAACATTTATAGAGGCATGGCAACATTCAGAAGATTTATCTAACCGCGAATGGGCCATTCGTACTGTTCCTATTAGCTGTTACGAGTTTAAGCAATGTTATATTGTAACTTATGTAATTTCCCTAGTACGCTCAACTGTTATTCTAGTTATCACTTAATTAGAAACATTTGCATATTAGTATCATCATTGTCTTTATGAGTAAATACTCATAATATTAATAATAAGTTTTACAAGACTTGTACTTTACGTCACTTAGTGACGTAAAGTAATAATAGTAACTGACCAATGATGGCCGGGGTATAAATAAAACATAGGCTTTGTCACTCAGAAAATGCAGCTATGCAGAGCATACATGAAAGCAATCTGAAAACATGGCGAAATAATGTTTTTAAATCGGTCCAGAGTGGTCTGTAAAAACATTACAAACAGTTTTTTTCTTATAATATAAGTTTAGATAACAGAAACAGACACTTAGTCATTCAAACAAATCCTATTATCCTACTAGTCCTAATCCTACTAATATTATAAATGCGAAAGTTTGTAAGGATGTGTGTGCGTTTGTTGCTCTTTCACACAAAAACTACTAAACCGATTGCAACGAAATTTGGTACATAGACAGCTGGACAACTGGAATAACATATAGGCAACTTTTTATCCCGATATTCCTACGGGATACGGACTTACGCGGGTGAAACCGCGGGGCGCAGCTAATATAGAGATAAATCTGAAGCATAAACTATAATCGATAACTAAGTGTCATTTATGGCACTCAAATAGCGTGCAAAAGAAATGCTTGCCACAAATCAAATAAAGCTTTGCATCAGACAGTTACCACAATAGTTTTTATTCAATTGAATTTTAAATGAAATTGTTATTATTTGTTTCCACTGTATTGAGAAGTTTTAATTCCAAGAACGTGACATTACATTTCCAAGTCTATAGACTGACTCTTGGCAATATTTATTAAATTATAAGATCTTACTTCATACTTACTGGATCTTAAATCAATCAATCAAGTACGCTAACTAAATGCTTCAATTGGGTCGTATCAGAATGGTTGATAGGTTTGGTAGTTTGATAAATACTTGTGAGATGGGGTTCAATGCGATCGTATTTACAGAAAAAAGAATAATTATGAGATGACCTTATTTTTATATTGGGGAAATCTAAATCCCACAGGCCGTGGGTCATAAGCATATATGCAAGATTTATGTCGGATTCCTACTGACTAAAGCCCCACTGTGTTCCGAGCCGCTTTAGTGAAGGGTCCATGGCCCCTTGTGTGCTTGTTAGAATGCGTCCGCTACCTAGACTCAATGAGATTATCTTGGGTCTTTAGCAGTCTTTTAACGGCCCACTATTAAAAAGAGCAATATATATTTTAGTAAATCAATACCAGGTACCAATATATAATTTAGTAAATCAATGTACAAACACAATACAAATGAGTAAGGCGAGTCAACACAACACTTTCAACTCTTTGTAAGAATCCGAAGCCAAACAATGAGGAAAATAAGTTTCGAGTTCTCTTCAAAATAAGTTTAATTCCGAGATTACTGGGAGAAATATGATCCTCTAAGTTTAACTAACAGCGACGCAGTACGTTTCCTTGAAAACCTCCATTGTTTATGGAAGCTGTAAAGTTTGGAACTTAGCAGGAAATATTGAAGCTATGAACTTTTATTTATTATAGAACGTTTTGTTTCTATTGCAGTTGTTTCATTTCATTTAAGCCAAATTGTTTTACGTATAACTCTTAACGTAATTATCTAGGTTTTTTTGGGTAAATAACTAAACATAGGGAAGTGGGTATGTACTAATGCTTTAATATAAATGCGTTAATTTTATGTGCGAAATAAATTCAACTGTGATGAGTAGTGTGGTAAGATCTATTTTATCTATTATTGATATCCACTCATTGTTAACTGTTTACATCTATATTGAAGGATAAAGAAAAATTTATTTAAAAATTGGTTTCATGTTAATATATTCTTATAATCTTAATATATGAAACGCAAAGATGACAGACTAGCTGATCTTTCAACGCACAGCTAAAATTATTGGACCGATCATTTAAAATTTGACATGCAATTGAAATGCAAATCATTTGAAATTTGGCATGAAATGACGAAGCTACCGGTAACAGTTAATATAATATAACTCTTAAATTTAATAAAACAGGTATTCACGAATAAACCCACCCATTATTTAAACGTTATTAGCAAGACTGTCAGCAAGAATATTTGCTCATACCTTCGATATATTATTGATAAAGCATAAGACATATTGTGAAGATGAATGACAATACGGGGCAATCCATCACAGTGATCCCTTTAACGTCTGCCGCACTATAAAAATGATTCATTGCCGCATAATGAGCGAGGCTTCGGGTAACGGAGAAGGAACTGTTATAATGGTGGGTCGGTAGATATTAGAGCATTTCGATGCAGTGTAACGTTCCTACAAATGGTCTGATACAAGTACAGGCTCAGCTTCCAAAGCACTCCCATTTAATATAACATTCCTACGAATGCTCGATGCTCTGTTCGGCGCAATGCTCATAGCGATTAAGCTGATATATTTCGTTGTACGTTTAAGGTTTTTGGTTTGAACCTTTTGCAATTGCTTCAGCTCGTATTGGGCCAGCTCGCACCGGGGAAGTAACACACCCCTACAGAAGACCGGCGTGAAATAGCATACTGCTGTGTTTCGTTCGGTAAGTGGGGGAGCTGGAGGCCCATATTCTTTTCCTTACCCATCCCATTCCTTTCCTTTATTCCTCTCAACAATCTTTTCTCAATCCCTTTCCAATTCGAAGTCAGCAATCCATTTGTAGAGGCGTATGGTCTGCAAGCGATCTTACGCCTCTCCAAATGATTATGGGCGGTGGTAACTCACCATCAGGTCACCCACCAGCTTCATTGCCGACGGTGATAAAAAAAAAACAAAAATTTTGCTTTTTCTTGGTAATTTTTTACGCGATGACACATAGTTTTAAAATCTTTTAACAAAATATTTAAAACTGTCTAACGTTCGATAAAATTGAATAGCATGGAATGTTCGGTTACGATTTTGCTACAAGTGAGCGCTCCCCTTTTTTATGTATTTAGTCTATACCCACCCTGATCATAATGTCATGTTGTAGTAAGGTCCGGGGTATAAGAATGGTAAAATGATATATGGAGGAGGTGTGTGGATGATAAAACGGGTTACCATTTGAATGTTTTGGTGTGTATTTTTGAGACAAGATATAGTTTATAACGTAATACTGCTCCGTAAAACATTGACAATAGTTAAATATCAATCTTTGAAACAGTAGTTTTGTTCTTAAAAGCGGTTCCTGTGATTGGCCTTAAGTAGACTATATAAAAATATAATTCTTATTATTTAATAAGAATTATATTTTATATATGTGAACTTATCCACTCAACATCTGTTACATTCGACGCAGTTTTTACAAAAACAGATTTTCTACGCCCACGATTTATGCACCAACTTTCATAACTAATTTTTTGGTCCACTGCAGTTTTAACGTATGAATTTGGAGAGAAATTTTGATGGTCCCGTAATGAGCGGTTAGTAGTTTGTAAATTTAAATATTTAATGTGAAATTTAATATGAATTATGTTGATATAAAGCCATATTCAATTATATAATGAATCTGACTGAGCAGTTCAGATTTTATAAGAACCATGTACCTAATTATGATTTTCGAATCTAGGTATATGTATTTTTTTTTTGGCTTACTCATGTCGTAAGATTAATTTTAATTATGAGAATGGTAATTGTGCGACAAAGACTAAGACAAATAAAATAATACTTAGTATGATATTATAATTAGATTTTTTATGCTAAATTATATTTTCTTCTCTTTTTTGTTTTTGTTTACAAACTTAAAGAAAGACACTAGCTAATTTGTAAGAAATTACGATCGTTTTATTGCTGAAATGATTTTGCATTTATTTAATTTTTTTTTTTTTTTTTTATGTCATAGCTGGCAACTGAGCTGGTGGTTCGCCTGATGGTAAGCGATCACCACCGCCCATAAACATTCGCAAAGGTAGTACCTCTGTGAATGCGCTGCCCGCTTTTATGGGGTAAGGGAAAAGGAAAGGATTAACAATTGGAAAGAAGGAATGGACTAGGATGGGTGAGGAAAAGGAAACGGGCCTCCGGCTCCCCCACTCACCGTACGAAACACAGTGGCATGCCACTATTTCACGCCGGTTTTCTGTGGGGATGTGGTACTTCCCCGGTTCGAGCCCAATTCGTGCCGAAGCGTGCTCGACTCCCACAATAAAAAAATTAATTGATAACCAATAACCTAAAATAAATACAACATACTTTATTTAATTACTCAGTATAACTGAAAACTCTAAAATTTCACAGAATATTGAGTGTTATACATAAACTAAACACGAGGGAGTCATAACACGCATCAAACTTGGGTCATATTTTAAAAAATATACCTCGCAAGTTATGCAACATTAATAAAATAGCAAACTTTATAAACTAGTGCATCCATATTTTCCCCATATTTGCATATGTATGAAGAATCGTGTTCCCCAAACCATGCAACTTTACTGTGTTAAAGTTTGCACTCGGTATATTGAAGGTAGCTGCATCGTAACTTTGAAATAATACGTATAGGATATTTGGCCTCGAAAGCTGGCTTGGATTAAGAAAATATTTCAGCGTTATTACGAGGTTTGTTCATAATGTGAGATATAGAATATATATAATAAAAATAGATAAGAGATTATGTAGTTCTGTTGATGGATGGTTTAAAATTTATGAAAATGTAAAATTTTATTGAAAGAAACGCAGTATGTTATGATACATTGCTGTCTTAGAATGTCAAGGGACAAACAATAGTTTTTGTCTTTCTAAAATAGTTCAGTGTTCTAATTAGTTAATTTAAAATAAAATCTGATTCCATTAATATAACACTGTTATTCTAACATGATCAACTTTTATCATTAAATATAATGAGGCTCACGTACGTAACCTAAAGGAGAGTCTGCTTGAAAGTTTTAAGTAGTTTATAATATGTAATATGTATAACTAGTAATGGTTCCATTTAACTGTTGTGTAACTTTATGACAGGACTTCCTCTAATTAGCTGTATGACAGTTGAACGTGGTTATACTAAATATATTATTCTTCTATTTATTCAATCTCGCTTATAGGAATATTAGTTAAAAATGCATAAAGATTTGGTAACAATTTAAAACAATATTAGTTAGACGTGTAACTTTTTTATTATAGACTTTTTGAATGTTGGTTATAAATGGATTGTTTATGTTTTTATAAGTTGATTCGTTAGGTATTAACTAGATAATGTCCGTGACTTTATTCGCGTTTGAAATGAAATTCTAAACTTTTCTCGAATCTATCAAAACACACAAACTATCAAAATTACACAACAATAATACAATTTTTATTTTTGTTAATTAATTTTACATTTAATTAATGTTCTAAGGGAGCATAGTTTGAATCTTTTTAAGAAAACAACATTAAGATGTAAACCTCAGAATACAATAAACTTCTTTCTATACCGCGTTTGTTTTATTGTAACAGTACAATCCTGTCCATTGCCCTCAACAATTACCTACATATAAGAATTTCCTTTCTTTAAAAATTCTAAGGCGCACTCATTATCAAGAAAACAACAAATATCAAAAACAATGTAGGTATCTTGTCTGGGCCGTACTTTGGCCAGTCATGGAATCAAATTGCTGAAAAATATTCATATATACCAATATACGTAATATATATTTGCATTGATTATAATTTGTATAATCTTCATAGTTTGTTTATTTATGAAGCTCTAGGCAATTAAATATCTAACCTATTGTATTATACAGATAATATTATGATAGGTAAAAAATGTCATTGTAATATCATTTGATACTTAAACTCCAAACTTTCACAAAATGGTTACATTAAAGACATATCTTTCGCGCCAAAATTCTGTCAGATGTAGTATAATACGAAACATAAATATAAAGGTATATGATGGTATATGCACTTTTAACAGCGCGATTCAGAAAATGTGCTCCTAAATAAGCGAGTATGAAAGGGCCCTTCCACGGGCACATGAGGCCCTGTACAAACCAAGACGGTGCCTGTCTTAGTCGCTTTTTATATAGGCTTTTGTTTCATTGGAAAGAGGAAGGCAATGAATGCAGCTATTCACGAATACGCCCCAAGTCAGCAATTATTACTGTTGCGAGAGACAATGGCCACGTATTGTTTAAATTAAGCGGCGACTTTAGTGCTTAAATTTAATTTATTTATTGAAATTATCTCTTTAATTGTCGCGTGGAGAGAGTATGTGGATCTGCCCTTTTATGCGTTTCAGGAAGTAATTTAATATGAATGATGTGATAATGGCTAGAGATTTGCTGTGTGTAGCTGTTGTTTAAAAAATTTATAATTCCTACGATATGAAAATATATTTTTCTATTGTTTCCAATACTGATGTCTCCCTTAAACACTGTATATGTAAGGACATTAATCTTAAATAATAAACCTGATAGAGGTGATCCTAACTAATAACTGATGAAATAATTGTATTGTCACCGATTCTTGATAAGTACAAAGTTTGTATTGTAACTGTCCGTTTGAAGTGTGGTCAATATCGACTCTAAAGAATTCGGTTACATACAAACAGGTGAAGCTAATAAAAAGCATGTTAAAACAAATTTCTGTAGTGCTATGTAAACCTAAACGTTACTAACACTGATAGTCTTATAACAGTTTAGTCGCAATAGCTCTATAGAATAGAAAATTCTACATCTCATGATCCGGAGATATAGATATAAAATTATCTAGTTTTAAAGAATCTTATTCCTTTATTTAAGTAATAGGTGACAAAAGGTTCATGTGCGAGGGATGATCGCTTACCATCAGGTGAACCATCACCAACAAGGATCTGGCTTGGTTACCAGGTCTAACATACAAAAAAGCTGAATTAGGCAAGTTAGGATTTAACTTGTATCTAAACTCTATCGGTGTACCTTTTTAAAGTAAATAAAACCTTATTATTCTTTTTTTTATATTACATTTCGCTACCACGACCGAACCGTTCAATCGTTCTTTAAAACTTTTCGCATGAATTGTTAAATAGCCCTGTCTGTCTAACAATCTTGACGTGTTGTTTAATCGTTTATAAAACTCTTCAGCCTATCGTTTAACTACCTATATTAGGTGAATTACAAACAATTTATGATCGGTACCGTATTTCCTGAAAAGAGCAGGTGACACAAACACACCTTTATAATATTCAACAAAAAACTAATCTGCGCTGATAAAACACGCCAAGCCACATTTCTGTGGAACAATCCAACCTATATTCCAGATACATTAACTGATTCCCAGTGGCACAATTGTAGCCATCTATAGCGAATATTGCCTTTAAACGATCCAGTACACAAATGGCTTTGACTTTCTAAATCTGTGTAGAGTTTAGCTGAATTGTCGCCTGCAATGCTTTGAAATTGCATCGTTAAACTGAATGTGTTTAACGGTTAACTATTGTTTAGGCGCTTTACTTTATTATTGCTTTGCTGCTTTGGGAAGTTCATGCATTTCTGTTCTGATACTGCGACTTTGAATGAAATTGGGAAGATTCAATTTTAGAACTACTGTTATTCTGTTATTGTGATGTATACAATGATATAATAAACTATAGATGTGTTGCGTTCATGTCAATTCGCGTTACGGATCTATTCGTTAATATTTCCATACATTATTACGTGCATCCTTATCGCTCTCGGGTCAAAACTAGATCGCTTACTCTTTCTTCACCTGTATATGACATTCAAAACGTCCCAATAGGGATGTAGTTAAGTCTTCACAACGCGCGCTCTTATAATATATCTCTTGTGTTACATAAGAAGTGGTATTAATGATAATAAATAGGAAAATAGCAGCAGCAATAACAGCAGGGGCGCAGCTAGTTATATGTAAACGAGAACTTCAGTTTCGAAAGCTTTTCTTCAGGAAGTAATTACTAATTGCTTTCTAAGATAAAGTTATAGTAACTGTTTAATTTGTTTAAAATTGTTTCAAATTGCCAATGATTTATTGGTTTTCAGTCTGAAAGGCAGATTGGTTTTAAATGGTAAAACTATCAAATGACGATTCAAAAGTACCTCTCGTAGTCTAATTCAAAATATATCCTATCCTACTAATATTATAAATGCGAAACTTTATGAGGATGGATGCATGTGTATGTTTTTTATTCTTTCACACAAAACTAAAGAACCGATTGCAATGAAATTTGGTACATAGATAGCTGGATAACTCGAATAACACATGGGTAACTTTTTATCCCGATATTCTTAGGGGATACAGACTTACGCGGGTGAAACCGCGGGACGCAGCTCTTTATAACATAATTTAAATATATTATACCTAAATATAATATAAACAATTGGTTCAATTTGACTTTGAATACAGAACAGAATTTTAACAAACCCAATCCCCTACAAATCCGACATCCAAACATAATTTTCACCATCGTGGAAAACTACAAATATCATCCTCCGCATAATCCGAAAAAACACCACGTGAATATGCATGAAACCTTTCCATAATGGAATAGGTACTTTTAAATTAATAAACGTGAACCAGCGTCATCAATATTCATGGAACTATCGAGACACAGTCCGCTATCAATTACCTAATGCCCGAGCATGGTCGATGAATATGGGAGCTATCGGTCGTTAGTGCTGGCCTGAGTGTGCGGTGAGGTGGCGGCATGTGATACTTTTAGATATTTTAATATCATTTAAACTTGATGTTCGACCCCGCCCGTGGTTCATATATAGCCTACTAGCTGCGCCCCGCAGTTTCACCCGCATAAGTCCGTATCCCGGAGGAAAATCGGGATAAAAAGTTGCCTATTGTTATTCCAGTTGTTCAGCTATCTACGTACCAAATTTCATTGCAATCGGTTCAGTAGTTTTTTGCGTGAAAGAGCAACAAATACACACACATCTTTTTACAAACTTTCGCATTTAAAATATTAGTAGGATGTCACTTAATGAAGTTGCAGCTTTCTAATGGTGAAAGTTACAAAAATACTAAGATACAAAAGTTTCCTATTTATGGCAGTAGGATAGGATATGATGATTTACAAAATTTGATAGAATAATTAATTAATATATTTTTGTAATATATTATCATATTCTATAGTTTAATTACATACAAACGGATATAACACGCGTATGCGCAACTGCGTGAAGTTACTCGAATGACTAAGGACCAAATTAAGTTGTCAATTATCATAATTCTTCTTAAGTGTGCACGTGGAAAAGTGACACTTATATATGAAGTTATTCTATCCTTTTCACCCTGGGTTATGAAGCTTAACTTTTAAAAAGAAACTGGGAATATGTTATAGTTAAAATTCCAAAGTTCTCAAAAAAAAAATCAATAATATCGTATAAATGTTATAATGAGTCATAAATCACATATAGGATGATGTCATAAATCATAAATCACTCGTATTAGTTAAGAATAAGATGATAAATACTTACTTTAATACAATTTATAAAATTACCTGAAATCTGAGCTATCTGAAATGGTGATAAAAATAGGTTTATGGATCGTTAGCTCAGAATATTATATATCCAAATTAGCTGACCCGGCAAACGCTGTCCTGCCTTACTCTTATCATTTAGGGCTATGAAAAATAGACGTTGTCCAATTCTCAGACATACCCAATATGCACACAAAATTTTAAGTACCGGTACAGCCGTTTCGGAGGAGTTTGGTAACTTAAACTGTGACATGGGAATTTAACATATAAGGAGATATAGCGTCTTGTATCAGCTGATATTAACGCGAATGCCGCTAAAGTACTTACGGCCCATCACGAACGAATTTTCTGCTTTTTTTCCTCATCACAAAGTTTACTTCATTACTCTTTGCGGGCGTTTTGTTTCATTTCAAGATAGATTTAATTAGCATTACCCTAATAAAATGAGTAGTAACGCATTTGTTTTAATTACTATTACGTCATATTGCATTTACTTGCTGAATGCGAAAGGAGCGGCTAGTTTAATAGCCGCTCCTTTCTTATACTTAAATAACAGTTAAATCAATTACAAGTATCAATAATATCTCTTCTACCGTAGTAATGGCCAATGATGATATATTGTATACACTTTTTAAACGCGTATGTATCTCATTAGAATCAACAACAATATAGCGAAGAATAATGAGTCAAATTGCAATCATAATGATACGGTTCACAATCTATCGATAGTTTACAATCTCGCTAGATAGATTGTAATCTAACGATCTTTACAATCTAACGGTGACATATATGTACCTTACTGATTATGATAATTCGACATGTTGCCAAATCATACAAATTATTTACCGAAGACATTTTCAAGTACCGCTTAAGTTCTAAAATAAGTGTTCTTTTCATGCTGGAATCTTTATCTCTGAAGCTGAAATTAATAAATAGAAAGAAAGAAAACTAAAAACAGGCTTCAATGATAGAATCAACTAGATTGTCTCACTCGTACGTAAAGTAATTAATTAAGCCAGGCGATCTACATCAGGATAATAAGCGTAACTCATAAAATTATTATATTACCGGTCTTTAATAAGTTGACAAAGTTTGAATTAAATCTATCCGTTTATAGTGTGTAAAAATCGAATCTTAAGGAGTCATTTATATACAAACTTACATTAAGTGAATAAAAGAATACGGATTCCAGAGTGAACAGCTTTTCAAGATTCCTCTTCAAACTAGACCGCATGTCGTTTTTTGCTGTCTAGTACTTATCTAAATTAGGTCCAGTGACTGAGCATGACATAATGAATGAATGGAGGTCTTGAGTGAGACTGGGGATTGGTGAAGGACTCTTTAATCTGTGCTTTTTTACGCTCTAAATGCTTTAGGAATCAGGTCGGATTGATGGGTCGGAACAGCAAGCAGTCTAGACTTTGTGGTCAAATTTGAATAATTTAGTCGTTGTATGAAATATTTTGTTTGTTTAGTGTTATTAAACGTACTTAATTGGAGTAGTTGTGTGGATTTGTGTGTATGAGAAGACGGATATTTATTATTCTTCTATTTTTATACTAACAAGTTTCCCGCCCGCGCCTTCTCCCACGTTGGTAAAGGCGGTTTCCGTGGGTTGAAGACCATTCGATTTGTTATCTGCATACCAATTTATTATGAACGGGATAATCATTATCGAATCGTGTCGATAAAATAATATATGTTTGAGAAACATTTGCACCTAAATACAATAATTTTAAGATATAATACCGACATTACCTTGTACATATCAAATTTAAACTATTTAAGCAATAGAAATGACAGTAACCTCCACACACAACGTCCAATTATAATAAATCACTCACATTTCCCTAAAGTTTAATTAACATAACATTTCTCTACGTCTCGGCGTTTCATCAATCCCCAACTTTCCTATTTAAATGGCTAATTTACGAAACCCTTCTAAATTTAAACTCAAGACTCCGGAAGCTGTTTTAAAAGCTCTGGAAAATTTCACGTAATTTCCGGTGTATTGACAAACTCAATATAATTGACATTTTGAATGTATTACCGGTGAATTTATAGTAAGTGTTAAAAAATGTTTACGTAATGTAATGCCATAATGGTATTGCCATTCTAAAGAGTGTTACTAACTTTTTAGTGCAATATATTATAATATGTATAATGTTTAACAATATTGTAACCTTTTTTGTTAATCATTTTCGTGCAAGCGGTCTCCCCTAATCTAACATTTATTCACCAATTGTGAATGATGTAATAATGGAATAAATATAATATTATGAAAAGAGGTATTACTTGCAAATTTATTAATTGCTCTTAGTTGCATATATCTTCTCTAACTTTCGAGATTAACACAATATTATACATACATACATTATTAATTGACTCTTGATATCTCATCTCGATCCCCATTAAAGTATAAGCAAGATACGCACATAAGACTGATGACCGAAGGAAGACCAAGAAACACCATTTATAAAGCACAACTGTCCAACTTTCTTAACCTGATTATAATATCTAAAACTGTCTTAAACGTTCCGAGAAAAACAAATTAAATATTCCCAAGTGAATCCCAGTGAACTCTAATGGAAAACTGGAAAATTAACTTTCCCAACGACAATATTGCAGGGTTAATTGAAGATTTCTTAATGAGAATAAAAAAAATATTACTTAATTAGTCGCCCGCGTAGAGCTCTAGCCAAGCGCTATAGAAACGGTGTAAAAATATCTAGATTTTAAATTCATTTTAGAATGAAATTACGAACTTTAAAGTTTCATTTACTTGCACGCTCGGTAATATTAAAATGTGGGATGTGATGAAATTCTTAGAATGTATTTTTATGTGAGTTTAGATGGATTTTAAAATTTTGAAATTATAGAAATACTTAGGTTTAGTGAAAGGTTTTCAAAGCACGAGGCTAATATATTTTTAGAACGAATCTCAGATCTAATTACGTAGTTTCTTACTAACGTTTTGTAAAGATTGGCATCAATGTATAAGATATAAAAGCATAATATTACGAAGAAGAGATTTCACCAAAAACCGGCCGGGCTAATTTAGGCAAAGCACGGATAAGCGGCTTGTTACGTATTACTTCTCCGGATGATGGTAATAAAAGGATATTTAATAAAAAAAATACTACAAGAATTGTGCAAAATTGAAGAGAGAGATAACAGGTCGCTAGAAAATTTAAAATTCAAATTCGCTTAAAAGCTTTTTAAATAGTACGAAGTGGGGAATTGATAAATTATGCTGAAGAAAAATGTACATTATTATTGAATATTAAGCCGTATTTTATCTTACAACGTAAATATCGATGTATTTTATAACATACTTTTCTAAAACTATTGTATAATTACACCTGAATTAGTAGACCATCTTTATGAATGAAAGTAAAAAGTACTAGATATCTATATATTATATATACTAAACCTACTGTCTACTGATTTGATGACAAATCAAACTCTAACATCAAAAGGATAAAATGTTTTATACGATATGGAAAATGACGTCAACCGTAATTACAAATATTACTATTATTAAACAAACAGCACACAGAAAACTCGCACTTATGTATTCTGCGAAAAAAAATCAAATGGCATAAACGTGGGAATTTCTCGCTTTAATAAATGTGACCTTTCCAAGTACATCTTGATTAATTTGTCGGAATCTTCAGTACTTTACCCTTTGATGAAGTTGAGGGATATGGGGTTAATAAAGCCGCGGTTTGATACTTATCATTCACATCGATAAGAACTCACAGAGGCTCATGAAAACCTAATCGCTGTGTGATCTCTCTCCCTTATGGACTTAGGGTAGGGCTGCCATTTTTCAATAATATCATTTTCTTATTTGATTACTCTGAAATCTAATCATTGTTTTTACTAAAACAATACATTATAGAAAGGAAACAAAGCACGAATTAACAACATCAATAATAAGTGCAATAAATAATTACCAACAGGCTAACCCAAGGGTAGAAAGGAGGAACAAATATTAAATTGAGTCTATTGGATAATATTTTATACTATTGTAGAATTGATGACATTTGATAGCGCAATATTTAAAAGCATCTACGACTTTTTCCTCAATGAGGTATTGTATAATATGTATTTATATAACCCTCATTGGAGGCCTGTGTCCCAGCAGTGGGAACATACAAGGGGTGATGATGATAATATATACGCACTAAAGGCACTATCACTATAAGACATATGTCGTTGTAACCATAGTGACGGACATATTTCATTTAAGCAGATAACATTATCAGAATTTGACTATTAAGCTTTTTTGATAATCTTGATAAATCTTTATATTATTTGATAGTTCTTGATATATATCTATGAAACATCCAATTGAAGTGAATATTACAATTAATGCTTAAGTGCCAAATAAATTAGAGGATATTTCACTGGTTTTATGAATCCTATCTTATTTTTCTACGAATAAAAATATTGATATCAACTTAAATTGTATCACATTATAACAACCGTTATATAGATAAGAAAAGAGAATTTTTATTAAAATATATACAACCTTATCGGACTTTAAAACCAGGCGTTCCTATATGTCAGGAATGCTACCTTAACTTTTTTATTTATTACATTTATTTGACTTAAAAGTGGTTTTAAATTAAGAAATCGATATTATATAATTTCGATTGCCTAAAGTATTATTTACATGCACCTGAGATGAAATCTTCCTCGAACAAATAAACGTTTTGGATATAATGAAACGTACACGTCTAATAAATCTATGGTATTTGATGAAAGCAGTTGTGTTGCTGCGGTATAACAAATAACTAAAAATTATAGGGTTGCCACAAATATTCCATTTGACAAATCCCTACTAATATTATAAATGCGAAAGTAACTCTGTCTGTCTGTCTGTCTGTTACGCTTTCACGCCTAAACCACTGAACCGATTTTGATAAAATTTGGTATGAAGATAGAACTGAACTTGGGAAAGGACATAGGATACTTTTTATCCCGAAAAAAGGGTAGAAAGGGTTGAAAGAGGGGATGAAAGTTTTTATGCAAGTTCGTTATTGTCAAACCGATTTTGATGAAATTTGGTATGATGATGTAGCTAAACGTGGGTTAGAACAAACCATACTTTATATTGCGAAGAAAATACTCCTTACTATGTCGCGCGATATAAGCGAATTCTACGCGGGCGAAGCCGCGGGCGAAAAGCTAGTTGTTAATAAAATTGTTGTAAATAAATAACTACATAAGTTTTATTTGGTCTTGATTGTGCGAGAATTGCCGACAATCTAATTAATAACAAATTGTGCAATGTGCTGCATACTTGAATGATATGATTTTAATGAATAAAAGAATGTAAGAATATAGTACGAAATTAACTACATATATGTGTGTATTATCTTATATTATAAGATAATTTTATGACAGCAGAAGCTTTGAAGAAAGACAATATATACATCGTAAAAAAACTCATAGCACTCATGTATGTAGTTAATCTCATAACGTGTAAGTGACAACCCTAAGCCCACGGGCGATATTCATCGGCATGCATTATTCAGTTTCATTACTCTGGCCACTTGAGCTATAAATCGAACGTAGCTCCATTCCTCTTTTTTTCTGTACCTTTAGGCAAATAGTCGCGGAATATCCATTTAAGCTTATTGTTTCAATATCGTTTGACTTTCAGCTACGAATTTTAAACAGTGTAAGCTTTGTCGAACCGTTCCGTCGTCTTTCTTTGGTGGATTTGAATTTATTGGCTTGATATTCGATCAAAAAATAAGTCGATCTTAATTTGATTTCAAGCTTTATAGACAACTAGCTGCGCCTTGCAGTTTCACCCGCGTAAGCCCGTATCCCGTACAGCTGGACAACTGGAATAACATATAGGCAACTTTTTATCTCGATATTTCTGCGGGATGCGGATTTACGCGGGTGAAACCGCGAGGCGCAGATAGTTGGAATGTAAAATCCTTTGATACCTTGATCCTTTTATTTAACCAGCTCAGAATGTCTAAAAAGAAGTGAAATTACAATCTGAATATTTATTGGCAACAATTTTCGAGATCGAAATCTAAAATGAAATATTCGTATTTTAATGTAGTAAAAAAGTCTGCAATAGAAATCGCTAGTAAGTGCTATTAAGTTAATCGGATTAAAAGCTCGACCACGGTAAAAGATTTTACGGAATCACAGTTTGCATCGCATCGAATGCCGCTTTTGTTAAGAATAGTGGGTTAAATATTTAACTAATACAGCAATGTATTTCGCATTCAGAAAAATCCGTTTACGTTTCTCTTTCTATAATGAATTTCTAGAGAGAAGGCGATGTGAAAAAGTAATCTAAGTTAAGTCCATAAGTCGTTTTCCTTTCGATAAAGAACCTACTTAAAGTCAAATTATTATTTAAGAATTTAAGACTCAAACGGTTCTGGATTTCGGTTTTTTATTTATGAATACTTTATTTATTACTTTAAGCTGCCATTTATTTGAATTCATGTCTTGATTAAGAACAAAATAAAAGAGCAAACAATAAACGTGGGTTTGAATAACGATAATCCGAGACTCTCAAGCAAATTTTTCAATCATTTTCATAAAACAAACTGGCCTTACATAACAATGGTGTGTTTTGAAAAAAGAATGTCAAACATGTCAATTAGAATATTCTTCCATGTCAAAATCCATGTTATGACAATCATGGTATGGAACAGTATTCCACAGTGCTAAAATAACCCTTGTTGGTCCATAAATTCCAGTTGCCAGTTCAAAAGCATATGTTACTTGAGTCCGGGTCACCTATTTTTAGTTTTACGTAAAACCTCTGTGGAGCAAAGATTTTAGGGGCACCTATAAAAGGATAAAAGCCTTTTTACTGCATTATTTTTATGACTTCCTGAACATAATTTTCTTAGCTATTATATGAAATATTGGGTATTTTGCTACGTTAACAGATTTAACATACTTTTCAAAAAGAGAAATACGATCAACGAATTGGTTTAGAGGTTAATATTGTAAGCAATTTTTCCGGGAAATATGTTAAAATTATTTTGTTTATAATATATTATTTTCTAATTAAGGACATGAAAAGTAAAGAAAATGGCAAATGCTGGCTCAACCTAGATTTTTTGTCTCATATTCAATACATTTAGCTTGAGTATACATATCACAGATAACATAATACCAAATATATAGACATCGGAAAAAATTGAGAATTAAATCACGCAAAAGTAAGTTTTAAAGAAAATAAGAAAGTAGGTACATTACGATAACATCTTATCATTTTACTTGAATTTAACAGTCAACAGTCACCTAACGCATTCATGAATAATATTTAATAACAAATAAGTCTATAGAACCAATGCATTACGGTGGAAACTCGCGCATCACTTATTTTTCACATTATTAACTTTGGGTTATTCTTCCATGAAGGCTGGAAGATAAGTTTCTATGTTTTTGCATATGTATGCTGTAGGAAAATGTATTTTTACTGTCATTCTATATCTTAGTGTTTTAAGGAACTTATTTATTTTAATTTATTTAAACACTGTATTACAAAAACAAAAAAAACTTTTACTTAAAAAAAATAGGAAGATACAGCACAGAAGGCGGCCTTATCACTTATAAGTGATCTCTACCAGGCAACCAATTGTTTAGTAATACCAATAACTAGATTTGTCAATTGGCTCGATGTAATTAAATGAGTCCTTTGTATGGAGGAAAATCAACTGCTAATTAGTTATCGTTACTTGAAAAGTTTGTAAAAGTATTTGAATGCTATAAAACTAAAAAGTTTGTTAACGCCCGATGATATATTTATTAACCGACTTTCCCAACAATTAAGTTCTCAATACAAATTATTTTTTATTTGTGGTTTTTGTCATATCAACAATTTGGTTTAAACTTGTAAGAGTATTAATGCTCGTTATGATGATCATCTTCTCCCATACCTTTAATAATCGTAGTTTTTAAATCTGCACTTTTATTATGTCTGTGTTTGAAGTGGTGAACCTAATAAAATTATTTTATTCCACTCTTATTCTAATTGTTACTCGAGATGCATTTCTCCAGTAACACCATTGGAAATAGCTAGTGCATATGAGTTTAAGCCTTCCTAAGTCTAGTTATGATGGCGCAATGCACTATTTCGCTCGGTCAGGGCCAGCCACTAACTTTACTAAATTTAGACGCTGAAGCACACTTTTGACTTGCGTAAAATTCCCATTTAAAAGTTTTAAACTTTACATTTTTTTTCTCAAATTTCAGGCGGTTTTATATTCAGCTATATAAAGAAACCTGAATTTTCAAAAAAAATAAAAAAAATGTGCTTTAGTTTTGTTATAAGTATTTGTCTATCAACCATATTTATCATTGAGATGATATCGATACGGCCAATGATATATCTCTAATAATATAATCATTATTTCAAGCTATTAGAAAAAAATAGTAAAGACAAAAGTGTTTTAAGTGTATATTGTTATAACTAATTTTAGATTAATGTTAGTCCTTCTTTGTTTTCATACCCATAATTACATTATAAATCACTGAGAATAATTATAGGCGGGTTGGAGGATATCAATGTTGGCCTTATGTGGAAAACATTTGGGATAATTTGGGCGGAAAAACCTCATTCAATTATTTATATTATTTATTTAATTATCTATTTATTAGGTCACAGTAACAGTGTATACTGTTGATGACTGCTGTGCTGTGAATCCGTACACATAAATATAAAGTATTTAAATCCAAACTTTAAAAGTTAGCCTTGATGTATACACCAATTGCAGGTACGGACAAACTCATATTGTTAAATTACTGTTTACCGTTTAAGTATAAACACTATTTACAAATGAAAATAAAAATTTTCAATTAGGACAATTTTCTGTGACCATAAAGAGACTACATTTTTGGAAAAATGACGTTTAGTATGCAGTACTGTAAAGCCAAATATTTAAATAAATATAAGTCTCCAGTAAGGGCACATTAGTTCATCTCTCTTGCTGAGCTAATCTTGTACGTGTAGCATTTTTTATTCTTTATATCATAGCAGGTAACCGAGCCTGTCGGTTCTTTGATGGTAAGCCACCTGATGGTATTCATTAACATTTTCAGACACAATGACTTTGCAAATGTGTTGACAGCTTATAGCGTCCGGCTCCCTCACTTACCGTAGGAAACATGGTGTCATCACATGCTACTATTCCACGCTGATCTTCTGTGAGGGTATGGTACTCTCCCCGGCGCAAGCTGTCGGTACCGAGCGTGCTCCCACTATAAAATAAATAAGCACCTGTATCAATAACGAATGCTAGGAAACAGACACTCTATAACGTAAATACAATTTTTAATGCTTGAGATTTCACTCAACCTCCGACAGTCATGATTCCATACGCCACCAAGTCATTAAATTTCCCAATGGAGTTTTTAAAGCAACATTATGCTGGTGAGCCACGCTCGCAAAGTAAAGTAAAATTGAAACTGAACATTCGGCAGCTCATAGGGGAATAAAACCGTAGTTTTAACTGAAATTTACGAGCGTCTCAACTTATTTATTTACGCTCTGTGGCTGATTTAGGGGGCTCAGCGTCTGCTTCAGTTGTGTTTTAGGTTAGGAAAGCGGCTTCATAGAGAATGCGTTTTTATTTTCGACTGAATAAGGGAAAATGTATTTTTTCAGTGCGCGAGGAATTCTCCTTTGGAAATGGTTTAAGAGGGCGCTAACCACAGAGTTTGAGCTCTCTTTAACCCTTCTTTTAGCTAAATTGAATACAGTGATTTCTAGATATTGGATCTAGATGGTATTCATTGAATCCCTTTTACTTTGTAGGAAATTTCGCTTATTAATATAAATGAGGGTGGTACACGTTCATGTTAATTTAATAAATAGTAATTATTCAAGCTTACTTAAAATTGTGCTTAAATTATAGTGATAATGAACCTGTGATATATGATGAATAACGATAAATACTTACAGTATTTCGTAACACACAATATCTCATTAAATGAATCACAAACGACGGGATTGATATTAAAAAAGAAACCCTTCCTTATGAATTTAATTTTCCCGCTTTCCTTTATGCTCCGACCATTTCATTATATTAACAAAATTTTTCAATCGCAAAAAGGGGAGGACATGAGCCAAGCCGTAGATAATATCGAAACAAATTCTTCTGCAAAACATAAAAACGGGACGTTGTTATAATTTTTGTCCACGTACTTTGTAAATACGAAAGAGTTTTTAATGTCCATTACATTCACAGTCCGTACGTGGGTCGGCGACACGTGTGAGCCGACCCTTACAGTTAAAGTTAAGGCAATAAAAAGTCAGTTAGATGCATTAATTCCTCAAGGGTCTGGTATGATTTATGTTTGACGTATTAGTTCAGTTATACGCGGGTGTTTCTATAAATTGCCATTGTTTCGTTTTGTATGAGATATGTTGATTTTAGATTATTAAAAAGTTAACTCTCGCTTCCACAATAGAAGTTAGTATCTCAAGAAATCTATACTAATATCATATAGCTGAAGATTTTGTTTTTTGTTTGTTTGAAGGCATTAATTTCAGGAACTACTTGTCCGATTTGAAAAATTATTTCAGTGTTAGATAGCCCATTTATTGAGGAAGGCTATAGGCCATATATGTACGACGGGCGAAACCGGGGCGGACGGCTCGTTCTTTTATACAAATACTAATTTTCCTCACGCGATTTCATCCGTGGGATTAAAGAAATTTCATGTACGAATGAGATGTTCCGCCGCATATGTAATTAAGTAGAATCCATGTTAAAATATATACTATCAAAAGAGGTTGAATTAGGTACAATTATTAAATGTATTTAATGTCAGTAATACGTAGAAACTTACGTTACATAGATTTATGGCGACATAAATCCACATAACCTGTTCGTCATGTCTCTACTCGGATCTTTTCTATTGAAAATCAGTTAAAGCATTCTAAATGACAGTAAGAATTTTTTTTCTACATGCGTAGTACGTATTGGGAACGGTATATTATAAAGTAAAACAATGAAAAATTTTCAAACATTTATTACGACATACAATCAATATGTAGATTATCAACAAAATACCTATTTATTACAGTGACTAGATAAATACTTAACGGGCAAAATGTTCGTGTAATGAGCGAATAATTATAAACTAGTAACAGAAAACAAGACGAAATTATAAATTTTCACAAAATCTATAACCGTTTAGTTTTCTTTATTAAGTTATTCGTTTTAAATCAGATGAAAATAAATTTTTTGCGCTGAAACGCCGCGTATGTGTGTGTGGAGTGATGGACTGGACCTGGTCTGGCTAGACCGAGCTGGAGGACCCTTGACCGCGTGGTGCTGTGCTTGCTTGGACGCTACTCTCTCAGACGAGGTATGTGCCGTGTGTTCCCGTCTTTCCCTATTTCGCTACACCACGTAGATTAAGTTTTGCAGTCCGCTTAATATCGAAATTAATACATATTGGCGCGACCTCTGACAATAATCCCATTGGTATACATAATTGTTTACAATTCTTTCTTAACTTAAAGATACCTAAACAATAGCGTCTTTTTTCTTGTTAAATGCGATAGAAACATGTTTTTCAAACCAAAGATAAATCCTCAATCGAAATATTCAATAAACACTAATAGAATAGACCAACTGGTAGATACCTATCTATGTATGTGGTTAAAAACACTACAGTCAGAAACACACAAACAGAGAAAACTGAAATATAGTTATTTCGATGAATTTAATGAAAGCAATCTATTGCATGTCATGTTCACCCAAGACGACTATTTTAGGTAACTTAAAGGGTATGATGCAAAACCTTGAAATTTGTATGGCTGTTAATAAAAATACAGATAATACAACGCACACCTAATCTAGAAGATTTCACAGATAAAATATGTCAAGTTTAAAATGTTTGGCACAAACGCATTGTAATACTTATGACTATAGAAACATCAGTCTTTTACAAAGATAATACGATTGGATAACACTACTAAGGATAAATTTCATTATTTACACAAAATAAATAGCTAATAGACAAAAAAACAGTGAATATATAGTCAAAAGAATATTTTTTAATTATAATGTAATTAAAATTATGGAATAAATATATTTAATACTTTATAAGTATTATTAAAAAGAAAATCATGATTCTAATTTTGAACTAATTTGAAATAAATTGGAATGCAAAAAAAAATATTTTAATTAATTTAATTACTAAACATTTACTTTAAAATTATCGACTTAAAATTAAATATAAATGTTATATTAACTTTAGTTTCTTATGATATGGTATATTTTAATAAAACAGTATATAATATATTTTTTAATTTATTTTATTATCTGTGATGTGGAGTACGGCAGTGACCTGTGTGAATGAAAAAAAATAATTTAAAAAATCTTACATTTAATAAGACTATAAAATGGCGATGGAAATATGTACGTAAACACGCAAACACATTTAAGCATTAAAACGAATGCATAGTATATACCAAATCTATAAATTTACATTTTCATTTTTCAATCACATTGTACAGTCATCAAGAAAAGTCAAACCACACTATGTATAGGATATTTATAACTTTATGTCATAAAACAAAATTCTTTCGACTTTTTTTGCTGACGGTACCTATCATACAGTTAAGACTATATAAAGCATAAGAAATATTACGTACGTCTAGACATGGCAGATACAGTTGCTTTCGAAGTACTGTCGCTGTCATCAGATTCCGAACGTGTCTGAAAACTTGTTTCTGTTGGGGGATAAAAACATTACATTAAATCTTAAATCTTATAATCTTACGATTTGTTAATGGGATAAAACTCATTTTATAATTTAAAAACGTTTCATGTACTGGGCAGTTAAAGGGGTAATAAATAATAATCTATGGCATAGATTTGAAATGTTAGAATTACGTTCGTTTTATATTTTCGAATTCATTGATCATGGAATAAATTCCGTACAACAAGACGCTTATTTTTATAAACGCGGAGGCTGAGGGCCACGTGTAACGTTATATATAAATTCTTATTGGACACACTAAGTTGCGTTACATTTGACACGAGTACCATTCATACCTATTTAGTTATCAAAGACGTACCATTACATCTTTAGTTATTCAGTAAGCAGTGGTGGTTCAGTGGTGAGGACCTTGGACTTAAAATCGATGAGCGGAAGGTTCGAGATCAGACGAGCGTGCAGGAAATAAATTGATTTTTCAGTTTTCCCGCGCATGTGGATAACATCACCACTGCTCGGAACGATTAAGGAAAACATCGTGACGAAACCGACATGTGCGAGAATCAAAGATCAGATAACATGTGATATTTAATAACCTGCACTTGGATTATGGCCTGAAGCCTCAACAAATATGGGCTGAAGATAATAATATTCAAGACGCTAATAATAATGCGTTTGACAATATCCACCCCGCGCAAGATTGTTAGCGATAAAATATAAAAAATTCAAACTCTTTTTTTTCAATTATTTTTTTTCGCGGTGCTATGGCGCTAACCTCCTCTGTTGTCTTTGAAAAAATTATCGAACAATGTATTAAGCGCCCCAAAAACTTCACGCACAATGAAGATGGATGAAGTACCCCATCAACAATATCCAGCCTCGATCAATCAGTGCTTCAGGAGCAGATAAGGCGCGAAGTAGCCGAGAAGTTAAATGGAACGAACAAAGTCATTAATTTTATTAAATTAGAACAAGATTGATGGCGGGAACGCGTTCGGCTTCTACATTAGCGATATCGGGTTGTACTTTTTTTAGTGTAAGATGTACTAAATGCAATGGCTTACGGCTACAGCTGATAGAAGTTTTTTTTTTTATTTTAACTGAAACTATTTTTTATTTCATTGCGCATAGGCAACCGACCGCCTCCTTGGTACATTGGTTAACGCGTGAGCGTAGAACCGAGGGGTCCTGGGTTCAATTCCCGGTGGGGATGCACAAAAAAAAAAATGTCTCGGTCTGGCAGGACACAGAAGGCTGATCACCTACTTGTCCCTAAAGAAAATCGATCAGTGAAACGGATGTACATCATCTGCCCCATACCCCACTAGGGGACACGGGACTTCACATCGCTCTTTCGCGCAAAAACTACTGAACCGATTGCAATGAAATTTGGTACGTAGACAGCTGGACAACTGAAATAACATTTAGGCAACTTTTTATCCCGTTATTCCTACGAGATACGGACTTACGCGGGTGAAACCGCGGGGCACAGCTAGAAACCTATAAAAGTTTTTTAAATATTTTATTAAATCGTTCTATTTAAAACGACGGATGTTAAATTTCACAACTAATTTGACTCTCTCTTCCATATAAACTAGACATGACGTCTCTATTTGTTGGGTGGAGCCATTAATTAAGACAAGAAATGGAAGATTATATCTGGCACTCATAAATATTAATTGTAAAGTATAAGTTAAAGTTAACAACATTTGAAAGCATTACATAAGACTTGAAATCCAAAATGCTAAGCCAACAGAGAGCAATTACTTACAACGTCAATATAACTTTGTTCATTACAGACAGACAAGACAGTTCAAATGGGACGAAGTTCCAACGCATGATGGTTGGGATAATTAATCAGTTAAAACTATAAGTGAGCAATCCAAACTTTTGCTGGTTTTGGGGTAGCTTTAAATGTGCAATAGAATACAATGGGACAAATTTGGGTACGAAGAATATTAATTACTAGTGGTAATTTAGTTACAGTGACATCTAGTGACAAATTAAAAAAGATTTGATCATAAACATGTGAATATTTCAATTTTTTTATGCAGACATAGACACGTTTCGTTAAAAACCTACATTTTTCAACCTATTCTTAATTTTACATAGCGTATATCTTTCGTAGGAGTGTCAATAACAACATCTACTTCAAAAATACAGAAACAGAACTCGATAACTCCGTGAGTTTTAACGTGATTCTATAAATAATCACAAAATCAAACATTCGAAAAGCGTTTGATCGAAAATTGTTGTCATTTGTTTAATATAAATATTCTTGTCCACTCTTGTAGAGACTCTCCCGCAAGACACCTCAGTGATTTGTTTTTTAAAGTGGGATATTATTATTATATTGTAAGTTTGATTTGATGGAATCAGACTTGCTATTCAATGCAATTTTTGCAACCTTTTATCAAGAAAATATTAATATACCATGTTACATAAGTATCTAAAGAAGTAGTTTCATTAAGCGGTCGATGTAAAAAAGAATTATATACCTAATCCATCCAATCAAACAAAATATTTCAGACCATACAGTCGGCTATCCCGAGGGCACTATCGCGATTTGCATTTGATACTAAATATACATCAATTTATAATAAAAAGTATGCGTATTATTTGAAGCATAATGTGATTTTGTGCGGAAATATTTTTTACACTTTACAAATACCTACCGCACAATCACAACAGAGAGCACGATATAAGAGTATTCGAAAATTTTGAAGTAGTTAAAGAATATAACAATATTTTATATAATAATCATCCCTGTCCGTATTGTTTAAGTGTTAATAGATAATATAGTATTTGAAAGATCATGTATATAAAATATTAAATAATCATATAAATACAACTTAGTTGAAGTCGTAAGTAACAATAACGTTATTAAGTGAAGATTAAAAGGAGAAAGTTCTGTTTCATGACCTCGTTTAAGGATAAATTGTTTCTTCTAAAAGACCTTATAAACAAGGGTTTATTGAATCATTTGTTTTCTGTAAAAACAGTGCTAGAAAAGCTAATCTCTCATCATCACGATAAGACGACTCGAAAAGCACATTAAATACTTATTAACATAACATATTCCTTAGTTTATAATAAATTTTTTTATCATTTTATTTGGAAACAAGCTCGATATTTAGTTTAAAAACCAAAAGATTTAAAATAGCTTTCATTATATTGTATTAATTTGACGCGGCTCTCTTTTTTTCTCCTCCTAGCTAGAAGAGATAGGTTTGTGAAGATATCTAGGATATATGAATTTATGTATGGATCAATGTATTATCCGTAGGCTGGTCAACAATTACCTACCTAGGTGAAATAGTTCTGGCAATGAGCTCTTTTCACTTCGAATTTTGACAGTTTTATTAGCATAAAACAAAGCTAAATAATTAATTCCATATATAAAAAAAAATCTATGACCACATGTTCTAGTGCTGCACACGTTTATGACAGTGATTTAAATTGAATTGTAAAAAGAAGAAAGTTCGAATATAAATGCTACAGTTTAAATCAGAGTATGACCCAATTTGCTGACCCAATGCAGTGCACTCGACTCCAACTATATATCAACTGAATTCTTTTATAAGCAATCAAATATAACAAAGTTTTCTCAGTTCTCTAGTCTTTTCATTGACCTGAAGGAGGTCTGGTCAAAATCTATTGACTCACCTATCTGCTAAGTCACGAACATTAAATTTATTTCTCAATCAGACTAAATGAAACATCATTTTTTTTTATTAACGAACAACCTTACAAGAGGACAAAAATGTTTACCCGATCAAAGCTCTAAACACTCCACAAATCTCTTGGAAATTATCCAGTGCGTTTGATCGTAACCGGCCAAATACAAAGGTGCTAAATCAATGATTCTTCGGCTAAAGCAAATCACTAGTAAACACGTAATTCGATGTAACAGAGCCAGTTTCGTTTTGAATGGAAGGTAGAAGATAAATTGTCGAACGGAGACGGTTATATTTCAAAGCAGACGTGATCCCGTTAGTGAATGCTGAATCAGCGTCGTGGATACAAATATCTGGATATTATCGCGTTAAGGAAACGAATAGTAATATACTACGAATTTATTAGGTTGGACGCTCTTGTTATATTGGCTATATAAATATTATATGGCGTTATAAATATTCATACATTCGACGAATAACAATATGTACTTAAACTTTTCAAACGTATTCTATAGACTTTACGTAAATAATTAAAAGTACACTTCCATTCACATGGAATGTACAGTATAAGAGGTGCCAATACCTTATCACCACAAGAAACTAGCGGCTAAATATGTGTTGTAAATTATTGCGTAGAATTTCTTGTTTAGGAGATAAGCGTAGAACCCTTTTTCACAATATTTAAGGGCTGTCGTGCGTATGTTCTAATGTTTGATGTAGGTATGATTAGGCGTAAAAGTGTTATATAATTATGTTGTAAAACTGATACGCTCGTACTACTAGCGCTGTGCAAGTCGTCGTCTCGTATTAACAAGGATTGCTTTGCATTTTCAGCCTTTAATTGATATTATAAATGTAAAAGTTTGTTTATTTGGATGCTTGTACGTCGATCACGCTGAAACTACTTAACGGATTTTGATGAAATTTGGTGTACAGAGACGGTATGTGCTGACTTGGGTGATAGGATACTTTTTTCCCGATTAAATGCTCTCTGGGGATAAAACAGGAATATTGATATCCGGGCGGAGCCGGGACGAGCGTCCAGTAAAGACTATTATCGAGTCAAGAGAACCTAGACATTGTGTGGTCGTTTTGAATTTTGCTATAAGATCAAACGCGTAGTACTACTGTGTGCTTCTTTTTACTGTGTTAACATTAACAATCTTAAAGACCAATCACATTCGAGATCACTTCACAAGAAATTGAGTGACAATTCAAATACCTCATCCAGTGCAGAATAATCTCAGTAGTGACAATGTATTCGTTCGCATCGCTTTTATTACCCAACTTGAAACTGCAGCGGAACTATCAAGAATATTGAATTTCCGATCGTCTATAAATCCCTATTCTATGAACAGTGTTTTATCCCTTGTGGCTGCTTTTAAACTTGGCTGCTTTGTGTGTTTTCTTTGTGATTTTAGTTAAGATTAAAGTTATTGTTAACTGGTTTGGACAAGAGGATGGAGGAGGAGAGGAGAAGGAAGGAGGAGGAGGATTTTGAATCGATTGATGAATATAAGAGGGTAAAACAAGCAAATCAATGTCGATGGGTGTTATTTAGTTATATTGCATTGAACTATGGTGTGGATCTTAACTATTGATATTTATATATAGCGTTGTTGATGGCTTATAATTATACTAGCTACGCCCCGCGGTTTCACCCGCGTAAGTCCGTATCCCGTAGGAATATGGGGATAAAAAGTTGTCTATGTGTTATTCCAGTTGTCCAGTCATCTACGTACCAATTTTGTTTTGTTTTTGCATGAAAGAGTAACAAACATACACACATCCTTTAAAAATTTCGCATTCATAATAATAATATAAAATAATATAAAAGCTGTTTCTGACATTATAGCTAGGGGCCAAGAAATATAGCTTTAAAAATAAAAGTAATGAGTTTAATACAATATATGCATGAAAGTGCTTCCCGATATAATTTTGTTTCGTATGGTTATATCGTTGTTTTCTAATTTGAAATATTATTCATTAACTAATCAGTAGTAAATGATAAAACTGTGTTATGATTCAAAAGTGTTACTTTAGGAAGTCTAATTGAGTAAATCAATGTTTGAGTTTGACAATCTGGGTTAAATGAGACTTACCAGTATCAAACCTAGGTCTTCCAGGGAGTCTGCTAGGCAGATCTTGGTTTTCCACGTGATCAAATGTACGGAATCCAAGAGCGAATTCGGCGTAAGGACTTATCTCGAACATTTCTGTTTAAGATTTAAAAGTTTATTATTAAATATTAAGAAAGTAGTTAAATATTAAGCCTATAAGGTTAAATATTTATTTAATATGAACAAAAATATATGAAGGACACCAAGACTTGACGTCGTTACGCCTTTAAAGATATGAATGAGAAATCTGAGAATTATTGTTTTTTTTTTATTAATGGGAAAAAATAAAGTTTATTCGTTTGACCTTTTTTGCTTTTGTTTTTAAGTGCAACTTTATATTAAATCAACAAGCTGTTATAAAACGCATGCATTATTTTATTCCCGAGTCGAATTGAGAAAAATATTAATGCATTTTTATTACATGTACTCAATGCTTGTAACATATATCTATCAATAAAAACGTTTTTAATATGAGATTGTTACATACCATTTTTGCTAGGTTTCCTCGGATGAACGGGCGAGGTATAAATCCTGGGTGTGTGTGCGTATCTCTCTTTATGTTCGGAATGTGACGCCACGCTTTCGTTGCGGGACTTCGCTTCGTCCGCGATCGAATGGTGATATTGGGAAGAGTATGTTTGCCTGCATATATGTCATTAATCAATTTTCAACCGTAAAGCTAATTGCATAGAGTCAATTATAGCATAGCATGGTTGCGCTGTACGATTATTAATCATGCAAACCACAGATAATATAATATCGCACAAACAATAAACCAAGTTAATGGTAATTTCGTTTCTGTTTTGTATATTATTTTTAAAATAGGCGATTTTAACGTCTCTATTATAAATATGAAGTGGTTTAAGAATTGTTCCTAATAAATGACAGTTTTTGAAGAAGAATTTCATACTCTATCAGTCATTTTAACTCACAAATGAACATATATAGATATATCCAGAAGCATTATATACGCCATTATTTATATTGCAAAGGTGGAATCATAGAAAAATTGTAAAATTTTTAAAAGTTCGTTGGTTTATGAGAATATTCTAGAACGTAATTTCCGTAGCTAAAGATCGGATTAAAAATTCTTTTACTAATGGAAAGCAATATTATTTCCGAGCGTTGAAAGCAATATTTAAAGAAAAAAGTTTCTGAACTACGCTAGCATCAAATAAACTTGGAATATACTGGAAAATTTAAATATAGTAACATGAATTATTGTGTGAATGATGAATCTATTTTATATAAATTACTATTACCTCAAACAAGCTGAGCATGGTCAAAGTCAAATAAATGATAAAAAATTGATTTTTCTTCGAGGAATATGATAAAATGGCATAATTATTTTGTATAAGATTTCGCTTTAATTTTAGTTTTATTGAATTGTTGAACTAACTCATCCGCCAAACTTTATCCTTTGAAAATTTAATGGATTTTCCTTGTAATAGCTGTATATAATGTTATAATACTTCTTTGTAAGATCTTATTTAAAAAAAAACACAAATATGTTTAAAATCATAGCAGCTCTTCGAGATTGATATTATTTGATTTTAATAAATTTGTGGTAAGTGCATTTACATGAAAATAGAGAAAATATCGAAATAAACATTCATACACATATCTTATTCATTAATTACCTGTGTCTTTTAAACAGTATACAGATGAATGCCAGCAAACACATAACCAGAAGAACGGAGCTGCATATTATCACCAACATGTTGAGATCCAGGAAGTCTGATGGCGGACCGATTTCCTCTATAGATGATCAATAAAACATATTTGTTTGAATAATTATATATGTATCTTTAATTTTTATTTGAGCATGTATTTGACCATCCATTGGCCTAATGACTGGTCTATTAGGCCAATCTATGGTCGAACGCATGTGGTCAAAAGAGCAGGTTTACCTACCCAATTAATATATTATGTATAATAATAACAATCAAGCAGTGGTGGCTCAGTGGTAAGGACCCCGACCTGTCGATTTTAATCAACAGGTCGGGTTCGATACCAGGGGAGCGTGCAGGAAACAAATTGGTTTTTCAATTTATATGATCACCACTGCTCAAACCGGTGAAGAAAAACATCATGAGGAAACCGGCATGTCCGAGAATTGAAAGTTCGACGATATGTGTCATCTGCCAACATGCACTTGGCCAGCGTAGTGGATTATAGACTTAACCCTAATAAGAGGTCTCTGTCCCAGCTTTGGGAACATTTATGAGATGGTGATGATGAAAAACATTATCAGCATTTGCAACGCCTCAAACGTGGTAGGTAGAACTGTCCCATACAGACTTATTAGGAGACTTCGATTTTGTACCAAAAATCCAGGCTGTATAATAAATAAACAATATATAAGCTCAAATCATAATTCTACTCCAATCAACGACTACACTCACCACCATCCAAGCCCTTGGTAGCATACGTGTACAGCGTGGTAGCGAACCCAGCGTCATTAGTGGCTGTCACACGCAGCTGGTACCACGTGGCGGGCGCGAGCGACCCCACCGCGTAGTTGGCGGGCGCCGACCGGAGCGAGTAGTCGTAGCCCCAGTGGAGATTCATATCCACGATCTGGGTTTCAATAGACAGAATCAATCATAGGACCGGATTCGAACCCGCGCCTTTTTTGCCAAGCCGTAGGCATGTAATAGTAGATTTGGGTTTCAATCTTAAATAGACAGAAGCGATCACGTGACTGGATTCGAACCCGCGCCTTTTTGCCAAGCCGTTGGCTAATATTCAAAGTTATAAGTCAGTATTTATATTTTAAACAAATTCTGTAAGAACGCATCGCCAACAAACTGTTTTGCAGTTTGGCAAAATTTTTGATAAAAAAAACTCATATTGTAAAAAAAATGTAAATGTGCTTCGTTGGGTGGGGGGGGGTTCTAGACACTCGAATCCTTCAATTGTCCTTCCTAATCCTTTGATTCCTCTCGTCAATTCTTATTTATCCCACACATCTTATTTGAAGCCGGCACACCCATTTGTAGAGGCGTAATATTCGCAAAGAACCTTACGCCTTTCAAAATGTTCATGGGCGATTTACTACCGATTTATGGGTAGTTTACCAGCAGGCGACCCACCAGCTCCATCGCCGACGTGACAAAAAGAAATAAGAGTGCGGTTGTTATTATTTTCGGAGCGAATCGGGGCGAATTTATAAGATGGTGTTTGTTTCGGAAGATGGCTCTTCCGAAAAGCAAACGAGAAAATCTTGCGAATTAGTAATTATAAGGACAGTTACTTCAGTTGTTCAATGAACACATTTTGTAAATACTTTTTTAAGGCTACTTAAAATTTTCATTATTTCACATTAATATAAGCCCAGAATACTCACGGCTCTATTATCAGCTCTGTGCCACATGTTGGAGCCCAGCGGTCTGTAGTCGACATCCCACTTGGTGACGTCACACCCGCCGTCGTCCCACCCACTGAGTTGTATGTAGATGTGGGACGAGTTGCTCCACAACCAGTCAGTGGTGGGAGGGGATACGGGTGCTATATTGAAATTAATTATTAAGCCCAGTCTATGTATTGTAGCTTATAGAGGGTGTCCGCTGATGTATATGCCTAATAGTGCTTATAGTTTTAGAAATGTTGTTTACGGAAAAAATACTTAAACAACAAAACGACGTATAAAATTTCGAAGTTCATCGCCATCGGCTAGACATCTTGTATAAAAATTGAGAAACTTTCTCATAAATTTATTTAAATAAAGTAATTATATGTAAAAATCACGTGTTTTATTTTAGAACACACTTTCTAAAACTTGCCTCCACCGAGAGTAGTAACATCAACGTGCGCAGGCGCAGATGTGCCCACGTTGTCAGTGGCGGTGACCCGCACGGAATACTTGGTCCCACACTTCAGCCCCGCGAGAGTGTGCTGTTGCACCCCGGGCAGGCGGTTCTCCCGGGCCATGGGCCACGCTTCTTGCCAGGGACCGTCCCCTTCACGCCAGGTTAGGTTGTAGCCTGCAATGTTGGGTGATGTCAGGACTTATATAGTATATTGGGCTAGGTGATTAGTGATCATTATGTGTTTATCCTTTCAAACTTCAAACATTATGCATTTTTATATCTTAAGAAGAGATACTATACACGTAATTTTAGTTTGGCAAGTTTAATTCCTTCCATTATAGGTGACTGACAGACAATAAAATCTATCTTCATAATAATTATGTTATTAATGTAAATTTAGCAATATGTATATTTTATTTGACAATAACTTCAAAATCAAAAGAAATGTAATTCCAACACTTTGGCCGATTTTAATCAAACATAACTAAGAACACTCCCAACTAATTCACCTTTCATACAAAGGAAAAGAAGATCGCTATTTTCGTTTTACACACACACACGCACTCATACACACACAAACACACACATGTTTGCGTCGGGGGCATAATGAAAAAAAAACAAAACACTACTCACTGATCCCATAAGTCAATGTATCGTTACTGGTCTTTAACTCATCCCACTCAATGAGTGTGGAGTCCTTAAACGGAGTGGCGCGCAAGCTCGGAGCGTCGGGGAGGGGGAGGACTTTTATACTGTACACTACTGAGTCAGAACCGTACAGGTTTTTCGCTAAACAGGTGTAGTTTCCTCCAAGCGATTGGTCGATGTCTGAAAGAATATTTGCATGAGTATCTACAACTCATTGAATCACTACATAGTATAAAGCAAAGTTGCTTTCTCTGTCCCTCTGTCCCTATGTCTGCTTAAATCTACAAAACCACGCAACGGATTTTGAAGGGGTTTTTTTTAAAGATAGCGATTCAAGAGGAAGGTTTATATGTATAATAATAACTATTAACCTACTCCGAAAGGCGAAGCCGCTGACAAAAGCTAGTTATAAATAAATTGAAACGTTCCTGTAAATTTTTACGTTGATTGAGGTAACACTTCTCTATAGGTACCTAAGTCATATGTATAAAATGCAGTTTTTATATTATAACGAAACTATCGTTATTATTTATTAAAGTTTAGGGGTGTCTGGCAGGGGGCGGTAACTGTCAAAAGTGCCCGGCAATGGATGATGAGATTTCTAAATGTATCAGAAAGAAAATATATAAAAATACTACTTTATATTTTAACGAATTCTTAGTATTATTTTATACACCTTTATCACCTTATTCGCTGGTCGTCCGAACCTCTATAGGGGACATGCATCGAAAGATTTTCAGCTTTTACAAAATAATCAAGGTCAAGGCTGGCTCTTGGGCTATTAGTTTATAAATTTTATTCAATAATGACATACTAAATTAAGCTCTAATTAGCTAACATTGCTTCATAATAAATATAAAAATGTATTTATTATGTTCTATATTGCATCGATCTTCAAACGGACCTTAATCGTTTTACAGAGTACTACTGTCTACGTAATAAACTTGATCTCAACGTCTCCAAATGCTACATCTCCACCTACTCCAGGAAAGCCACCACTATCTCTTTCCCATACACTCTTAACGATACCATTTTAACACGTGTTTTC
>NC_052126.1:2149428-2161551 GCF_012273895.1 Zerene cesonia | reverse complement strand
TTTTCATTTTACTACAACTGTACTTATAGCTGTAAGTTTTCTTTTTATTAAATAAATAAATAAATAAATAAATAAATACTACTCACTTTTTATAAGTAAGCTGTCGTCCTTATTCCTCGTATATCTCGGATGGTGGGTGATGATATAATGGTTGTGGTACCACACGGTGCGCGGCGGTGGCACCCCCACGCTCCGACACGAGAGCACCAGCGAGCCTCGCACTGGTACCACCACCTCACCACCGAGCGATGCCACACCGGCTACGACTAAAGCAATAGACGCAGAGATTTGTTTGTGTTATTGGACGCTTCGCCTGATGGTAAAGTAAATGCACTGTCCATTATCGATGTTGGTATCATAGTGTTACGGGTTTTGCGAACCAGAAAGGACCAGGAATATGTCATAAAGAAAATGGGAAGGAGAAAAATCACAGACAATCCGTAAGATAGTTACGGGTTTTTTACAGATTTATACACCTTTTGTTTAAAGGAAACTAAATCGTAAACAGCCAGAAATAAAGCAGTCGTTCTAAAGTTTACTTGTCCCAGGTAGTTAATCATTATCAATTATACACACACATGAAATTTGATGCGCATGGTAATTGTATATTTTATATTTTCGTTTCATTCCACTTATTTATTTCTTTATTTTATACTTTATTACACAGACAGAAGATAGAGAAATACAGAAAGAAAATGCAATAAAAAAAAAAACATGTACAGCTGACGGTCTTATCGCTAAGCATCTCTTCCACTCCATATGCAATGCGTAGGAAGAGATATTTAAGGGAGGTGGGTGAGCAAAAAATAAGGCGTGAGGAGAAGAAAACTCGGAAAATTATTATAAGACGATACTTATGTTTAATAACACACATTTGAAAACGAAATTTTGGTGTATAAACACTCAATGTGATATAAATCAGGATTCCTGTTTTACCGCAAGGGAGCATTAAATCGGGATAAAAAGTATCCTATCACCCCAGTCAGCAGTTATATTAGTGTGAAGTATGATTTTAATATATTTAAGCCAACTTATAAATTAGCGGTTAACATTCTTAAATTAAAATAGTATGTAATATGGTATCATTAATTAAAAACCATATCATGAACTAATAAACACATCATTAATTAAATAGAAACTGCGTTTAAACCATAGCGAGCTCGAAAGAAGTTTAAATCATTAGGGACATAAATTTCACGTGGCTTAGATAATAAGCAGTTCCTGGAAAGTTTCTTAAGTGTCTTCGAGTAAATGGCAACTCAGTTTAATAAAAAATTTAACGCGAGGAACTTAAAAATATTAGTTAAATATATAATCGGTACGGTAATCGCGATAAACAAAACCATAATGTTAAAAACCAAAATTAATTTAACCAATGCTCTCAAATATTTTTGGTTTTTTTTCTTTAACTGTCAACTTCTTCAAAAAAGGAGGTTATCAATTCGACTGTTTTTTGTGTTTATTACTCATACATAGTCACAATTTTTCGAGATGAATCGATTGTTATACAAATATGTATATGAATATGCGTTTATATACAAAAATAAAGAAGAGAAAATAGGAAACTCAGATTTTAACATATTAAGACTCGTATTTCTAGAATGTTCTTAGTATTCTAGTTATCTATAAAGTGTTACAATGATTCAACCGCTTTGTCTGTCTTTCAAGTACAACAAAGCTAGCATAGCATACAGGAGTGGTTGTGTCATCGGTTTGTGGTTGCAACAATATATGCTTGAGAAAGCGCAGTTCAAATAACAAACGCACATACATTAATATGTATCCCTTATGTACGAAAATCGACCTATACTAGGTTCGTCCTGAAAACAATTACGTGTGAACCAATACATTTTTAAAGAAAATTTTGAATAGACTAATAATATAAAAGTGAACGAAGCTGTCTATAACACTTTGAAGTCAAAAAATGTATCAAATGAAATGAGTGATGGAAATACCTTGAGACCTTGACTTGCGGTCTTACTCACGTCATTGATGTTTTATAGCCTAAAGCCTTCATCAATTAATGGGCAATCTAAAACTGACTGAATTTTTCAAATCGGATCAGCACGTCCTGAGATTAACGCGTTTAGCTGAACAAACAAACTCTTCAGCTTTATAATATTAGTATAGATGTATAAAGCAGTAGGTACAAGATTATAATACCTCTTTGCTGAGGAGCATCAGTAACTCTTCTGCTTTCTGGCCCTTCGCCTATAACAGTGCTGGCTGTCACCCATACATCGTATTGCTTGCCCTCTTGAAGTCCCTTCAGTTCGAGGGCTTGAGTCTCTTCATATGTTGACTCTTGCGCGTCCACTCTTTGAGATTCGGGTCCGTCGTTGCTAAATAAATATACACCTTATGTTAATGGTAGTATAGTAATATTTTTTTTTACTTTTTTTAATCGCGGAGTTATAAAGAATCAACAGTGGAAGATGCGAACAGTTGAAAATCCAAGGTGCAAACAATATTTATCATATTTTAACTGTTTAACTGGTGCTTGACTAAGAAAATATTATTACAAAATAAAATTTTAGTGATATCAGTGCCATCTCATAAATCCTAAATGCCTGAATAAAATTATATGTATAACAGTATAATAATATGTTATCTATAGAATAACTCATCGTAGCCGCGAAAATCCTTGTTAAATTTTCTAAGAAGTTTACCGGTTAAAGGTCACTAACTTAGATTTCAGGAGTAACATTTAAATAAGCTTTTAATTAAAAGTAATCCTCTAAACTACTTACTCGATATCAAAATTTCAGCAGGCTTCGCAATAATTAAGTCGGTATAATGAGATATTTTAACGTCGAAATAACGAGATTATACAAACGCACATAATATATAACCCGTAGTTCAATTGTTACATAGGTAAAAGTAAAAGATTTCTTTAGCTGAATAACTGAAATGAATAGGCCAAAATTGTATCGTTATTGCATTTATTATTGGAATGACTTACAATATTTAATTGAAACTAATACTTATGTATTACTAGCTTTACGCTCACGTCTTCGCCCGCGTGGTAAAAGGATTTTTTGAAGGGAATTAGAAATTTCATAGCGGTAAGAAGCCCACTAGCCTTTCTTTCCAAACATATAACATAGCATAAAATCCCTTCGTCTCGGCGTGAAAGAGAGACAAACAAACACACTTAGGCACTTATAATGTTACTGGTTTTGCCCGCGGCTTCGCACGCGTTAAATTCGGAGTAGTTTATATGTACATACATATAAACCTTCCTCTTGAATCACTATCTATTAAAAATAAACCCCGTGGTGTAGTGATAGTAAGGGTTTGGTATCAGAAACCTATAATCATGCTTAAGAGTAAATAAATATAAATTTCTATAATTCAATTATGCTAGTCTAGACTTATCTATTCCAAAATTAAACGAACTAGATCACAAAAACGCATTTATAGGTAGCGTCAAAACAAACCCAGTCAACAACCGACTAAATATAACGTGTTTATAAATAAAGGAAATAGAATCTTAAATCAACTCACCTTGCGCTGGATTTGCAATAAACGGTATAATGGAGCAACTTCCCGTTTGGTTGTTTCGGTCGCTTCCAACTGACTAGCAGTGTTGTTGATGATTGAGAAAGAAGTTTGATTTCTGCTGGCGCTTCTGGTACTAAAAATTTGTTTTATTTTAGGTGACTAGTCCACAGGTGTGCATGAGACGGATATGCTAATTATATTAAGCAAATATTGTTTATTTTTTCGATCTTAGGAAGTCTCGATACGGTGGATAGTCGAAGTTAGAAGTGTTAAAACTGAAGCAAAAGTTATCGATCATAAATTTTCGACTACAATTTTACGACGAAGTAATAAACATTGTACGGAGAACGGAAAATCACTCAATAAAGGTCTTTCTTTGAGATAATATCTCTCATTTATAAATTGAATTATAGATATGAGTATGTCGGCAACGAAATTATGATATTTTAAGGTTAACATCATTTACATTCCTTAATTCTTATTTAAGATTCATTCCTAATCGTCGTTATTAATCACAAATCAATAAAACACTAATTTAAAATAAGAATATAGTTGAATATTATTTTAAAACAAATTTCAATTTGAAATAAAGGGTTATCAATTCCACCGCATTCTTTGTTCGTTATTAAACAGTACATTCCTATTACTATATTTATAATAATTGACTATATATATATATATATAACATAATATATTCTTATAAAACCCATACACAAAAACTGAACAAAACTCTTACCATCCTGCAAAGTGGAACACACGATAGGAAATGAGTACGGTCCAACGCCGTAATTGGAAAATCCAGCTACTTTAACTGTGTAATTTGTATACTTATTCAGCCCTTGCAAGCGCACTTCTGTGACTGGTGTGCTGGCGTTGAGCCATTGACGACCTGTTAGAAATTGTTATATTGAAAAATAATAAAATAGTGTCGAAAGATATATGATAATAAGAACCGTATATTTTGAGATTAAGGTATTGTCTATAGTTATTGTTGAAATTGAGGGCTTCTAAATTGTCATAATTCATTAATTAAATTGACTTAATACATTATTGCACCTTACTTTTATTTAAATACATATTAATTCATATTGATGTATATTAACTATAGCTTTCTTTTTGTAATTAAGACCAAATTCATTTAATATTTTTGAGGGTTTAAAGTAACTTTAGTGGATAACGTGGTGTATTTGTACATTATATTGTCTTGCTTATTTTAATATAAAATTATTTTTCATGGTAAACATTTGTTGTGTTGCAACAGTTGACCGACAAAAATGTTGCTACAAACTGAAAACTAAACGATACGTTATCGGTCCTCGGGCGAGAACCTTTCAAGATGCGCTGTCAACTCTGCAACACACATAGCTTCCAGAAACATGTTAATTGCTGCCACCAATTCCGCAACATATTGTTTCATTATTTATAACTATTTTACCCAAAATAAGAAAGAAATAAATTACCCTGTGCAGCATACAGCACGGTGTAACCAACGAGAGAGCCGGCCTGTTTGTGGTGGGGTATTGGCTGCCAACTCACGCGCAGCGCTGTTGACGTCACCCCCCCACATTCTACTGATGTCGGACCTTCTTCGGGAGCTATGGGAATATTTATGTTTATGATCCATTTGTATAAAAAAGAGTACAATTTTTTTGCGCGGTCTTATCCCTTCAACCGTGGTTCATGTATAGCTACCCTACAGCTTTCCTCAATAAATGGGCTATCTAACACTGAAAGAATTATAAATCAGACCGGTAGTTGCTGAAATTATTATTTAAACATATAGTATTATTTAAACATATAGTGAAAGGAAAATGGTATATATTGGGTATCCTTTAACCGAATTTTTTGCAGGTAGTTGCAGAAAAGGCAAGATTGGAAATGTAGAGAGTATATATAGCCAAAACTTAGATAACATAGTTTTTTGTTCATGTATACAGTTTTAATGCGATACATTTATAATGAGTGAGATTTATTCCTTATAGTTACTACGGCAGTCTAATGAATTCCTCCACAATACAAAGGTATTGATATAAGACAGTAGATCTTTTTCAAACTCCTGTTGTATTATTTTTGTAATCAACTCGATTAAAAACCAGTAGAAAAACACATTTCAACTTTTCGATTTTTTTTATTTTCATGGCTTGTTTTCAAACGCACCTACTTAACATTAGTGGATCATATTTTAAATTTGTAAGACTGAATACATATTTACTTAAAATATTCAAGTCAGCAGGTTGTACCTCATTAAACATGATAGTTAAACAGCTCAAATTTTCAGAGATTATGCGTTATTGTTGTTGTTTTAACAACAAATAATATAAAATCAAGGTTAAGCAAAAGTTTGAAGATTTTGTTACTATTCAGCTTAATTTTTGGAAACTCTTAGTGTTGCGAGTCTGATTCGCACTCCAATTTTTTTATTTTATTTATTAGGTTTACACTGCGTGAAGACATAGCAATTGTATGGAGTTTTATTAGACCAGATTCGACTAAAGAAATATGTGAAAGATCACTGGCTGGATCATGTATGTATTGTGTGTGTGTTTCACAGAAAAATACACTTGAGCATAAAAACATATAAAAAATAAACGTAGCTTATTTTAATTACAAACTCTTTTGTGTCTTAAAGTAATCTTAATATCCCGCGAAAACTAATTAAAAACACCTCTCTAGATATTACAATAAAGGAAAAATTAAAAAGACACTTAATGTACAGATTAAGCTCACAAAAGCTCGAAGTTTGAACAGTGGGCGTTAATTATGTTTCAACTGAAACGAAAAATTAATATTAAAAAGGTGAAAAGCAATTTAAATTGAGGATGTTTGCTAAAACAACGACTGGGCGTGATTACTGTTGAGTTTTTATGTTATTTCGACTAACGATTTATATATCTGTATCTAATACTATTTATATTAACAATATATAGAGGTAAAGAGTTTTCTTGTTTGTTTGAGCACGTTTATCTCAACAACTAGTCTACCGTATTCAAAAATTCTTCCACTCTGGGATATGTATGTTATCCCTGAGTTCTATGCTACTAGTATTATAAATGCAAAAGTTTGTAAGGATGTGTGTGCGTTTGTTGCTCTTTCACGCAAAAACTACTGAACCGATTGCAGTGAAATTTTGTACGTAGATAGTTGGACAACTGGAATAACATATAGGCAACTTTTTATCCCGATATTCCTACGGGATACGGACTTACGCGGGTGAAACCGCGGGGCGCAGCTAGTAGGCTATATTTGTATGAGCGGATCGCTAATAAGAGCTAAAAGACAAAAATAACACCAGTGTATAATGCTCGCTTTTCGATATTCAAGTATATTGGCCCAGATATGCGGGTCCGTGAGATATTTAGTTCATTTTGCAAGTAGGTCATTAGTTGCAACACCTTGTGCCTACGTAAAAGTTATACGCTAACTTGTGGGCGACTTTTTTAATATCGCAGTGGAATGTATTACAGCGTTTTATTTATAAACTCTTTAAAGTTTTGAACCTACGACTTTTTATTAAACATATCTATATATGAATTAACCAATAACCATATTGATTATTAGCTGTTTGCCTAGTTCGCCCTTGTTAGCCTTGTTCATGGCACTTATATAGCCTATGTCACTCAGTAAAATTTCAGCTTTCTCATGGTGAACGAATTTTTAAAAATTAGTCCCGTGGTTTTTCCGTGAAAAATTTATATACTTCATAACGTTACGAACATACCAAATACAAAAGTTTCCTTTTTATAATATTAGTGTAGTCAAATTTTATATTATAATTTTAAATTCGTTTAACTTCTTAAAGTGTTTCGGCCACTTTTACAAAGGCAGTTAAACGAATGAACCCCTAATGAGGGGCGATGGCTGGTTTATTTTTTTAATTAATATTCTTGAATTTGCTGCATTTAATTAGAAGAAGACATCCTTATTAACACAGGAGCATTATGAAAAAATTACAAGTTAAAATATGTATTTCACATGAAACTCTGATCACGGAATTAATAAAAAACAGTAGGTACATTTTCGTTATATTTTACGTACAACGGAGGTAAAATTAACGCTCATTCATTACACATGAAATCCCAATTTGCAACATGTTTTATTGCAAAAACAACCTTAATTTATATACTTCAAAGCGCATCAGTTATACCGTAAGATATCATTTTTGTAATTCAGAGGTACGCTTCAAAAATGACAAATAGAAGATAATATAATAACAATATTAAAATTATGGTTTCGCTTGAATTCAAGGATTAATTTTAAGAAAATCTATAATATATAAGGTAATAAGAAAAGAATAATGATATTTCTTACATTAAATTTTGATTTTTGTGTCAGTATCTATGTAATGTTCTTAAAAATTTCATCAACAATGGCATTTAGTTACCACTAGTTCTATCTAGGGAAAACGCGTTCTTACGGGTTTTAACGGTAGCATGTATATATCTACAAAAGTTTTATAGTATTACAAACTTTTACAAGATATCAATAATAATAAATAGATATGAAATACTTACCTCCCTCCCTTGTATCTTCAAATAGAGGAATCGAAAAGGGTCCATTTCCAGCGCTATTGAAAGCTGCTACTGATATCGCGTACCTTAGGAAAGCAATTATATAGTTAAACAATTTGTTTCTATTTAAGTATATTCATATAGAGAAAAACATTTTTAAGGAAATATATTTAAATTAAATTTTAGTTTTATAGCATTCAAATCCTACTAATAGTATAAATGTGAAAGTTTGTAAGGATGTGTGTGTGTTTGCTCCTCTTTCACGCATAAACTACTGAACCGATTGCAATGAAATTTGGTACGTAGACAGCTGGACAACTGGAATAACATATATGTTATCGGAATATCGGAATAAAAGGTTGCCTATAGGCAACCTTTTATTCCGATATTCTAACGGGATACGGACTTACGCGGGTGAAACCGCTGGGCGCAACTAGTACTTAATAAATAAGAAATTTTTAATTAATAGAAAAAAATTTGATCACCAGCATCATAAGATTAAAAAAAACTAATCGAAAAATATATTAATTCATGATGTGACAATTGTCTTTAGTCGTCATTATCATCATTGGCGAAGGAGCTGGTAGGTAGGTAGGTCACCGGTTAGCGCTGCCACCACCCATTGTCATTGACGAGGTGAATAAAGGAAAGGACTGGATAGAGTAAGGAAAAATAGGAAGGAAGGAAGAGCCTATAGCCTCACTCACTAAACGAAAAACAGTAGTTATCGCATGGTAATGTTAGCTGATTATCTGTTGCAAGCTGTCTCGATTCGTAGCAAAGATGGCTCGGCCTCTATATTAAACCCTTTCGAGTATTCGTTTTATAAAAACCCTTTCGAAATTTTTGATTATAAACTCGGACCAACTGCTAGATACGTGTGTGCGTAATGTGTTTGCTTCTTACACGTAATATGCTGTAAGAACTTCCTCTGTGTGCGTGTAAATTGCGTGGCTAATGTCAAATTATCAGATAAACATTGGCCCACATTATTTCGACAAGTATGAGTAAAACTTTATATTCTATCCAGTCATATTAATTATCGAAACATAAAATTATAACTCGAAGTCTATTGTAAAATACAAAATAAAGACTATTATTATAAACGTAGTAGGTTTCGTTTCAATCTTTAATCATTAATGAATGAAATATAAAACGAAATTAATTCGTAGAAACGGAACATCGAACAGTTCATAATACGTCCATCAAATATGACATTTCAGCTTTAAAGGTCAATAACATATTATTTTTCATTTCGAAATTATTTAACTGGGTCAATAGGTAGATATGAGACGTCGTAATTAATATTTTTAGTATTAAAAACTTTAATCATGTGAGCTTTTCTTTAAAATCGTTGATGAAATTATGTAACACTAGCTGCGCCCCGCGGTTTCACCCGCGTAAATCCGTATCCCGTAGGAATATCGGGATAAAAAGTTGCCTATATGTTATTCCCGTTGTCCAGCTGTCGACGTACCAAATTTCATTGCAATTGGTTCAGTAGTATTTGCGTGGAATAGTAACAAACACTAACACGTCCTTACAAACTTTCTTATTTATAATATTAATAGGATTGGTAATGTGTCAATTTTCAGGTAATTAATGGTTTTTATAATAAAAAAATCTCGTTCTCAATTTATATAAAAACGGAAAAAAGACATTCAAAATTATTACAAATTGGCAATAATTGTCATGTTGCATCTATTATAAAAGACACATAGATAGATAGATAAAATGTTTATTAAAAGAACACATTAAATAAAATATGTAATGGTCACAAACCTTACTCCTTTCAGCAGACCAGTGATTATTGTTTCTTGTTTAGAATAAACGGACGTTGTTTTGATTATTTTGTCACCGCTCTCTGGAGATTCTATTATATAAACAAATTTATTTAATACAATATGAACAGGTATATTAAATACAATATGACATAGACCAAATAATTTATATCATAGGTAAAATTATTTGATCTGATTTTAGAGCCGCCGCGTGTTGCGGGGCAAGGTAAAACTAATCTTGTCTGTAACGATAAATTCTGAAAAGTTGCGATTAATATAAATAAAAGTGAAGTCCCGTGTCCCCTACTGGGGTATGGGGCAGATGATGTACATTTGTTTCACTGATCGATTTTCTTTACGGACAAGTTGGTGATCAGCCTTCCGTGTCCTGCCAGACCGAGACATTTTTTTTTTGTGCGTCCCCACCTGGAATTGAACCCAGGACCCCTCGAGTATACGCTCACGCGTTAACCACTGTGCCAAGGAGGCGGTCGATTAATATAAACGTGTCATATCAATTTATTTTTGTATTAAAAAAATTAATTTATATGTAAAAATATTTCTACAATATTTTTTTTTTTTTTATGTCATCATATTGACTGGGTCTAAGAAAACACAATTAAATATAGCATCAAAATCTTACCTTTCATTCCAATCAACTGTGGAACTGCCCGTATCCTATATCCCAGTATCAATCCATTGTGAGTATCGGTTGGGGGAGGGAGCCATCTAGCGAGGAGTTCGCCAGGTGATGAGGTTTGTTCCAGCTGAACTCCAATTGGCGGTGAAGAAGGAGCTAAATCAAAATATGTTTTAAATCAATAGTATTAAAGTCCAATTATAAACCTAGGTTAAACACTTGCTTAAAAATATCTCATTCATATATAACTATCTTCATGTCCAGGCTCCGCCCGGGAATTTATTGTAATTGGAACCATGTTAAACAATCCTCTCATTTAATTTGGATCAAACTGCACATGGTGTGTAAATTTGATTAAAATCGGTTGAGTAGTTTAGAAGTCCATCGCGGGCAAACAACATGACTCGTAATTTATATATATTGAACTATGATTTTCGCTGTCATAACGTTAAGTTGTCCTGTTCTTAGCATTGATTGGGTGAAAAGTTTTTTTAAACATTTATTAATTAAGAGTCCATAATTCTGTCAGTCTCCCAACTGATTTCTTCCAGATCACATCTATTTACTGACAGATTATGGCAATAATGGAATGGACTTTGTATTAGCCCTAATACTTTCGCAGTAAACTATCCCTGGGATGTCTTTATCAACATTGGCCGGATCGGAATTTGTTCAGAAGAAATAAACCCTTATATTTTTCTTCAAACAATCACTGAAATCACTGAGTCATTTTTTCGAGATTGATCCGCAAATATTTTAGTTCTTACAACTGTTACAGACCATTTCATAAGAGCCACATACTTATCGTTACGAAACCCCAATTCCCGATACCAAGGGAATCATCACAGGTCACTGTTATATCAGCGAATATTCTAGCAAAATACACTGGGATTTATTTGATGTATTACGTCATTCCCAAGCGGATACAGTGAACTATCCTGACATTGATAAATTAAAGATACGGAGTAAGACGAAATCTTATCTCGGGGGAGCCAGCTGTATTACAGAAATGGAATATTTAGTATCTTGTACTCTATTTGGTATTCGGATGTAATTGACAAAGGACAGCGTTGATACTGTAGCAATTAATGATGTTAGCAAGTTATTACACCCAGTATTAGGCAGTTTATTTTTTATTTTAATGAAAGTCATACATGAGATTATTTCAAGGTGTGAAGTGTGTTTTTCAATTGTATTTAAAAAAAAAACAAATTATATCAGTTATTATTTGTAACTTTAATATTACTAGGTTGGTTCAAAATGATTTTTTTAGATAAGATCCGCTATATATCTACGAAATTCGTAACAAGTCATGAATAATAAAAAAATTGGCCTTTGATTATATAAAGAATATTTATTCAATGATATCTCTGTATTGTTCAATTATATTCTAACGTGTCTTATCGTCAATTTTACTGCTTTACATAACAAAGAAAAATATCATTACTATTTGCTATAGAAGTGATATTGTTTATACTAAAATTCATTTATAATAATGTGTTTCTCGTATTAAAGATGAATCTTATTAATTAATAAACCCCTGAAATACAGCGAAAGCTATATTAGGAGTCTGGGGTACATATTTTACGCAATGCATAATTAGTTCAATGATTTTTATTTTTATTTTTTATATTTAATCAAATATGATATTTTTTTGCTACTAAAATGTAATATAGTGTGTGTGTGTGTG
>NC_052126.1:2072570-2148428 GCF_012273895.1 Zerene cesonia | reverse complement strand
GTGTGTGTATGTATGCATGAATGTGAGTGTTTTGTGTGATTGTCCGTGGCGGCAATAATATTAGTTTTCCAGTCATAATCGCTCGATATGTTTTCCTTTTGTATAATACAAACCTTCTTCAGCTGTAGTGAATCTTACAGGTGCGCTGTACGGGCTGAGGTCGGCCTGGTTCCCGCCGGCTACTCTAGCTGAGTAGCCCGTCGCTGCTTGCAGTTGCTCTATCTCAATTGTGTGGCGGATATCATCCGATCTGGTGGGATGTTTTAGGATTTAGGGATTTCTTTTATTAAAAAAAATTCATTAGAATTTAAGGTTTTGAACTTAGAGTGATCATGGACGTGTTGTTGTGGTTTTTTTTTGATGGAAACAAAGTTTTTTTTAATTTATATTTACACAGGTTTTATTTATTTTACTTATAAAAGGTACCTTACAGTTAATTTTACAGTATCTGATTTATTATCACAGTAATTACGCCAATAACAAGGTACACCAATAGCTGGTTAAATATAAGTGACAAAAAAAAAAAAGTTTCAGTATAGTTAGTGACTTTTAAAATTGATTTAATATACAACTGTTTATAATAAATTAAAAACCAGTAGAAACTAAATAAATAAACACAAAACTTGTGATAGTTCGAATAACAAATTTTAATAAGGATGCTTAGAGTTAAGTTTGGTAACTCCGCATTCCTTAAGACAGGTCTGGACTCAATATTGCAATTTATTTAATATATTTAAACTTCTCGAAAAATGCCATATTTATTATTTTAGTTGAAACTGGAATAATTAGTTGGTATAGTTTATTAGTGTCGTTAGATTAGTTTTTAAATTATCGTTGGTAATTGTAATATATATTAGTCCTCACAAAATACAATTATGTTGGCTAATCCCGCTCTTTTCTAAGAATGAAAAATCATTTAATAGTTTTTACATTATAAATAAAACGGTTAATATATTATTTTTATTATAATTACACAAATCACAGCAACTATTAAATCAAATTACTACTATTTTATAATACGTGCGAAGCCGCAGGCGCTAAGCTAGTAAATAATAAACATACAAATAAGTTCCTTCTATCTATTATTCTTTATCCATAAGAAACCTATGAAAATCGTTGTGTCGTTTTGCAGATTCAAGCACACATAGGAACAGACAGATAACGACGAGCGACTTTGTTTTATATCATGTGGCGATAATCCTTTAAGATCTTATATATTCAATTCCCGTGTCACAAATTAAGTTATCAAATCCCCCCGTAACGGCTGGACCGACTCTTATGAAATTTTGTGTGCATATAGGTTATTATCTATTTTTTATACCCCGAATTGATAGGAGTAAGGCAGAGCAGCGTTTGCAGGGTCAGCTAGTGTTTTTAAAAAGACACGAATACGCTACAAAGAGACACTTAAAATCAAATAATCCTATTTACTTCTCTTATCCACATAACCAACCTCGTCACATTAACACTCCTAGCAGTGTTCCAGGATAATCTTTGAGTGCTGGTTATCTGCAAGGTGTAGTACTGGGCGAGGGAGCGCGCGCTGTCCAACCAGGACAGCTTTACTGAGCGACTCTTCACTGAATCCACTGACAGATCGTTGGGAGGAAGAGGCGGTTCTAGTGTAATGAAAAACATGTTATATTCTTCTGGATTGCATAATATACATGTCTGCTGTATAATACAATATGAATTACACAAAATTTTTCCATCAGGCGTATTTGATGTAATGCAAATTAGAAATATAAGGATGCAAGTCCGGCGGAATCATACATTTTACATACATTTACATAATTTTAATATTAATTGTCAATAGCACAAAAATACCTCAATATTAAAAGATTACAATAAAACAATAAGAGAACACACACTTAAACACATTTAAAGCAAATAGATAATAACGAAAGATAAATAACATATGATAAGTAATGAAGTTAGTGTTTATATTTGCAGGTACTGAGCATGAACAAAAGGAACTTACTAAGAATTTGGTACCAAAGATGTAAAGAAAAAATTATATACGTATATACATGAATGGTGAATTGTATTGATGGATTACCTAATCCAATAGCATAATAGCAGTGTTCACTTACCAAGTATAGTAAGGTACACGGTATACACATCAGCTCCAAAAGGATTACCAGCTTTGCACTGATAGAGGGCCCCATCGCTGACTTCAGTCTGCAGCAGCTCCAGCACACTAGTCATGCCATCTTCTGTTTTCATTTCTGATATCTTCACCCTATATAAGAAAGTTCATAGTTGATATAATATTATATCCTATTCTATAAATAATACCTACTACTAATTTCATTAAATTAAATAATAGATGCTTGACAAACATCATACTATCCTATCCTACTAAAATTATAAATGCGAAAGTTTGTGAGCATGTGTGTGTTTGTTACTCTTTCACGCAAAAACTACTGAACCGATTGCAATGACATTTGGTACGAAGACAGCTGGACAACTGGAGTAACATATAGGCAACTTTTTATCTCGATATTCCTACGGGATACGGACTTACGCGGGTGAAACCGCGCAACTAGTATTGATAATATTTCATTGCTTCAAAAGTTTTAACGCTCTTTACATTTTATACTCCATCTTCTATTACATTTAAATATCTTTAATTATGAGAAAAGAAATAGGAAAACAAGTTATAATATAAGTACAAAAACAAATCACAATTTGTTAAATACATGTATTACTTATTAGCTTGCAAGCTTAAATAATAGTCACTTCTTTCTACAACAGTGGTTAACGCGTGAGCGTAGAACCGAGGGGTCCTGGGTTCAATTCCCGGTGGGGACGCACAAAAAAAATGTCTCGGTCTGGCAGGACACAGAAGGCTGATCACCTTCTTGCCCCTAAAGAAAATCGATCAGTGAAACAGATGTACATCATCTGCCCCATATAGGGGACACGGGACTTCTCTTTTTCCTTTCTAGATGAAAAAAATGGAAATTTTGAATGCAATAGCATAAACATAGCACGTCAAAGACACACACAAACAAGAGACATGAATTTCGAATTATCGACACATACCTCTGTGTTAGTGGATTGATTGGTTTCCCATTTCTCGTCCACATCACGCGAATAGGATCGTCTCCTTTCGCCACGCACTCCACCGTCACTTGCTGGCCCAATTTAGCCGTTATGTTTCTTGATGACACGTCAAACGTGATTGGTTCTACGAGGAGGTTTGATACATTAAAAATATAGTATAAACGATTAAATTAGGTTAAAAAAAATTGTATAATTCAGGTATGAGATCTTAATATGTAGAATTGGTCCTATAAATTTCTTAAAAAATATACACATACGTAATACAGGCAACATTAATGGAATTATATCATTCAATTAATTAGTTTTGATGGTTTGTAAAGGTGGAGTTAACCATAGATCCTATTATAGACGTTTGGTTCTGAAAACAAACTTGGTTGCAGATTAATAAGGGAATGACATTTTCACATTCAATGCTACGATTTTAAATGCAACGTTAATATAGCTTTTTTGTACATAATTAACAATTATGAACTTTATATTACATATTAACAATATAATGTAGAAACTGCTTTCCGAACTGGTGGTAAATATTAAAACTGAATAAAATGACGACTCAAAAGTGCCTCTATAAGAAGTCTAACTGAATAAATAAATGTTTGAACTTGAGTTTAATAATCAAAATACATATTTATACGAAGAAAATTTTTGAGAGCCCCAAAACATCAAACTCCGGCCCTGTCTATGTCATTTACCCATCGATCGTTTAGTAAAACTAACATTTTCACATAAGAAGGGTTTTCGTATACGAAATTCCAAAATTAAACGCGGGTCAAAGCTTACGACTACGTGATTAAATTCCTGGATGTGTTATCACGAGCATCTTTGTTAAAGTTAGGTTGAGAAATTCAGCCTGAAAATTTCATTAATTATATCAAAATATTAATTTTTTTTTTACTTTTTTTGAAAACTTTTCGTTTTACCTAGTGTAGTATAATATTATCATAAAAAATAATCTGTGGTTTTATTATGACAGTCCACGTATTTATCGCACTATAAATTGGGCCACTTATAACAACTATAATGCTGAATTTTTATTTGTATAGTATTATCTAATTTGTATGCTTTATAAATTATAAATGAGAATTTTATTAAATGAAAAAATGTGTATCATCTTTGTGTGGTGTACAATGACCTTATACGAAGTAAGTGATTTTAATCCCAGTATATCTTCACTATAACATTTACTTGCTTACTGGTCTAATAAGGCGGTCCACTACTATTTAGACTGGCTTAATTAATTTTTATTGTAGATTTTATCTTGACAAGTAATAATAAGTATGGAATAATATTATAGTACATTTGTAGATTTAACTTTTAGTATTATAGCATTGAAATGCTTTATAATTATTATTTCTAACATTTATAGATGACAAATTTATGATAGCATATCACCATTATAAAAACCTTTTTATTCCCCACACAGTATATTCTATATGAGCACAAAATACATGTAAATTCCTCAGATTACAAGCCATCCAACAATACATTTCAATGTTTTTATCCAAATAAGCAAAACTCACTATTAACAGAAATCCATACAGTTTTGCTCAGCGCTTCACCCACACCGTTCTCCACGTGGCAAGTGTATAAACCAGCATCCGACAGTGAAACAGAGTCGAAAATCAGGGATCCATTGGACAAACTGAGGACCCCACCGCCAGCCACTTCTAGCACTGGTCTCCATGTATCTGATACCACTGTTAAGAATAAAGAAACAAGAATTGTTATATGCTGCTAAATAGTTGGACATGAGCAATTTTTCGTTTTTAGTTGAATAATGTTATGATTCTTTATGAAAGAAAAACATTTAAAGAATAGAAATATTTCGTTCATGAGACCGTGAGCATCATAGGTGGTCGAGAGGTGAGGCGTTGTCACAACGGCACAAGACGGGATTCGATCCCGTCTCATGATCGATTTTTCTATTCTTTAAATATTTTTTTAAAGCAATGTTATTTTAATTAACTGTTTGCACAGTAATAAAAGAAAAAATAGTACATTTACGCAGCGTAATACTGAATAAATATTTTTTACGAAAAGGTCTTTCAAATTGATCGACCAGTTTTTGTGTGTATCCATTCCAAATAATCATCCATGCATAATATTAGGATAATGAAACCAATATGAAGCTAATACGCTAAGTTATTGTATTTGACATTAAGCGCATATTTCATGCAATCGTTTATTCAGTTAATCCGATTATATAGTAAGCTTAGTGAATGGACACTACAAATTCTAGATATGTATGTATTTAGGTTATGCAAGTATGATCAAGGTAATCTAATTTCCAATAGAGAACGCAGCCAGGATTTAGGTACTTCATTTAAGACCTTTGTTTTGACTAAATAATTCACGTAAACACGTTTAGTATTTTATCTCGTTCAAATCATGTCTGAATAAAAATTTGCATAATTTGCTATTTGAGAAATTAAAGACTTTTTAAACATTGTGTTAACCCGACATTTCGAACACTTTACAGCAAACGTGGTCACGGGTAGACGACGGGTTAATAATATAATGAATAAATCGCGTTTAAAATCCGTTAGAAAATCTTTAATTTATAAATGTACAATACTCGCGTAGAATCAAACACAAGAAAATACTATTTTGCTTATGTCAAAATGTAGGGTCGTAAAAGGCAAAAAACATTTCAGAGATTTTCTATTTGAAAATGAAAATGTCAAAATAAAAATGCAAGTCCTCTGGCAAATATGGAACAAACTCAGTGTATTGCTGTGGACTGGAAGATAACACAAATAGTCATTTAGTCTAAATTTCAAATCAATCAGTATTAATTATAATGTTTACGGACCAAATTTTATGTGCTAGAACTTTTTAAGGGAAGGAAACTGTCATTTGAGAAACAAGTTATAACCTAATTTCAAGGGCAGAGTAATATTGAGAAATAAATATTTGAAAATGCTCATTTTTTTATGAAAATCTGGCAAAAACAGAGCTTGTTGTTATCTTGAATTAGGTTTACTATATTCGTCTCGTAATTAATCTTCGCTAATATCCCCAGCCTGAGTCCATGATTGATTAATGGCTGAGAGAATTATCGGTAATTACTAATAAAAAAAACATTTCGAAAATTTACTGAATGATTAGAGACTCGAAATTCAAAAGTCGAGGGCTTGGGAGTTAAACGTATCACCGGCATTACCACAAACATTACATACCATCTTTCTTCAACCAATGTGTCTGTGGTTGCGGATATCCATTAGCCTTGCAAGACACGTGACCATTCCGGCCCAGCAGGAGCGACGTGTTCTGTGGCTCTTCGCTCCATTTTGGTGCAACTATTATAAAGGGAAAAGGTTATTGTTATGATAAGAAATACAAAACATATACAATATATTAGTGTTTGGTGTAAAGCTTCAATACTGTTCAATGTATAAAAAATGCATGGTTTAATAGACTGATATTTATAATTCGATAGATTTTATAATGAAATATCATCGAAAATTATCATAAAACCTACCGTATTATGGATTGTTTTCCAACCACACCAACATGGCAACAAAATCAAATGTACTAGATTAAATCATACTAAAACAGAATGAAATTAGCAAGCCGTCAAGTCTAGGTCATTCTGCGTCGAGTGTTAAATCCTAAGTACGTCATTAAGATCTCCCTTGACCCAAGCACATTCAATAGCTGTTGAGTTTCAACTTATTTTATCGTCTCGTCGGCTTATTTTTAGAAAATTAACATTGAAATTTCGATATTTTAATGAGGTAATCTTAAGTGATTTGAGATTTTAAGCGTTATCTATGTATTTATAATATTTTCAAATACGATATGTAAAATAATTTACTAAACATTTGTGATTAAGTTTATGGCATACTAGCTGCGCCCCGCGGTTTTACCCGCGTAAATCAGTATCTCGTACGAACATCGGGATAAAAAGTTGCCTATATATTATTCCAGTTGTCCAGCTATTTGCGTACCAAATTTCATTGCAATCGGTTCAGTAGTTTTTGCGTGAAAGAGCAACAAACACACACACATCCTTACAAATTTTCGTTAATTATATTAAATAGATACTAGATTCCACCCGCGGCTACGTCTGCGTTGTCGGAGAAAGATAGGCATAGTTACTAAGAGATTCTATGTCCTTTCCTGGGTCACGAACTATCGTTGTACCAAATTTCATTATAAGCGGTTCAATGGTTTGGCCCGAAGAACGCGTGATAGTGGAGACAGAGTGACTCTCATATTTGTAATATACATTGGGATGTAATGGCGAATTAAATATAAAGTTCGTTAAATATAAAGTGTGAATTCCTAAATTAGTGAGCACATCATACAGAAAAATTATTACATTGCTTAGTATTACAATTAAACAGTTAAAATACATCAGCAATTTAGTTCCAATGAACTTTGCATCAAACAGTTACAGTTAAAAATGGACGTTCATATTTTGGGATTATATCTTGCAATACCTGACATTCGTGGAATGAAAATATCCTACATAGATCGTTATGAAAGTCGTTTGCAATGTTTTATGGCGCCAACGGATTTACAGATTAAAAACCGCAATTTATTTTTATATCTGTCGATTTGTTTTAGATTAAAAATTGTAACGTGCATTGTTTTTAGAGTAACGATTGTTGTGGGATCGAAGTTAGCTGAAATACAACACAAAATAACAATGGATTATGCGTTTGAAATGTAGCCGGTCGCTTAGCAATTTAATCTATGAATTATAATACTACCGAATACATCGTTCGTATTTTGAACTTCAATGCATTTTGTTGGTAATATTGTGGAGTACATTTTGATTGAATACATATAATTTGGTTCTACGATCGAATAAAAGGTATTCATTTGCGGTAACTTTTGAGCGTCAATTTATTTTTCGTTTCACTATATGTATATTCACAAAGAACCTTACGCCTCTCCAAATGTTCATGGGCGGTGGTAGCGCTTACCAGCAGGCGACCCACCAGCTCAGTTGCCCGCTATGACAGAAAAATATCTGTCGATGTGAGTTGATACTAATAAAATGTCAGCCTATACCTGACGGACATGTAATAGTTGTAATAGACCTTGATTTCAATTTTACGATCACATCTGTATCGGCTGGGTCAAATCTAATAAAGACTTAGGACTTCATGTTTCACTATGTAGTAGCGTGAAATATTGATTTATTTATAAGAAATTTTCAACAATAAAGAAAATTCTAAGTAGCTTGCTGAGTATGTTAACTGTGTTAAAAATATTAAAGATAAGATTAAGAATATTAAAGATGATTATAGCAACAATTCGGTATTAAAATAATTAAAACAGTAAAATAAAATAATACAGTAAGGCTGAAATAACATAAAAGCTTTATAACTCATATCTCACCTTTTATATACAAATTGACGGTCCTGTTGACCTTCGCAACATGGTTCGCTGCCACGCAGGTGTAGGTGCCGCAGTGGTCTAATGATACATTCTTTATTATCAACACGCTGAACACTTCTAGACTCCTCTCGACTATCTGTTGAAGGAATTGTTTGTAGATAAAGAAGGAAGCAAGATGACATGTTATTTATGAAAACGTTACAAACATAAAAATATAAAAGTTGCCTCTTTATGATATAAATGTAGAATTGTGAAAGTAGCTGTCTGTTTGTCTGTCTCTTCACGCCTAATATTCTGAACCGTTTAGGATGCAATTTTATACAGAGACAGTTTCATACCTGAAAAAGGACATATGGATTGGTTTTAACCCTTACGGGTTTATAACCATAGCTGGTTCTACAAAATATTATGGCAAAAGACAGTCCGAGTTTTATCTGCATAGTTTCCGTTCCTGTGGGATTCTCGGGAAGAAAAGCTATCCCATGTCCTTACTTTGATATCAAACTATTAGCAAATTTCATCTTAATCTGTTGAGTATGTTCTTTTGATGTGTTAGCCTAACTAATATTTATATTTTATGTTACATGTATAGAGAAGCAGGGATATATTAGATTACAGAGAGAAATAGTGTGTTAACGACAGTGTGATAGTGTGTTAGTGCATAAGACAGAATTGCTTTCACACTTTATATCATAAAATAGCAACCTTTGTGCTGTTCATTACATAAATTATAATTGAATGGAAAGGGCTATATCCTGAATCTTATACATGAAAAAGGCAGCCTAAAAAACTTTACATGTAGGTACTTCTTTTATTTTTACACCATTCAGTTTCCATTATTAACATATTTTCGCATATACTGTATTAATATTCTATTCCAAGTTAGTCAAATTGTATTCAATAACATTTTAAGAACAACTAGGTACTTTTAGAAAACAAGTCAGTAGTTCATGCAATTTAGTGTTCAACCAACATAAATGACGTACCAGGAGGTAATGACTCATTCATTTAATGTCAAACCCAACCAAAACAACAAACAAAAATTAATCACCTGTCTCCAAAACTGATTAGTTATCGTTTAGCGTCCTGACAAAATGTCATTATAACTTCGGTAATAGAAGATAAGACACGAAAACAAATGAATGCCGCTCGTACACGCGTGCTTACATAATAGCTCACATATTAACTATTTCGGTATTAAATTTACGCTAGATAACATCACGTTTGGAATATTGTGTACCACAATTTAGGTTATATAATGGGATACAATAATTTCAGGATCTCCGAACTGATATCTAAATATTTGAAATTTCGGAATTGATTTCGGATGGAGTTCGATGTGTAGGATGGATGGATGTGTTTGAAAATAAATAGAGTATTAAATATGATTATAATTGAGTGCTATAACAATCAGAAAAATATTAATAGATATAATTTAGAGAAAAAATTGCATATTAGTACATTACTGAAACAAGTCGACATATAATGCAACAAACGGTTGTTTATACAAATAATTTAGTTAGAAATTCGCCATAATTGTGATCTCACCGAATTGTCTTATATCAATTTACCTTCTCACTAAACCATAAAAGGCCAAGAAAAGAAGTTAATGAAATAACCGAATAATAAAGACAAAGCATAAGGTTTTTGGTCTGTACAAATTGTGGAGCAAGGACACAAAAGTTATACTTTATAATTGAAGTACAGTCACTTTTTTCTCAATATATTTTGTATATTAAAAAACATACACATACCTTCAAGTGCGACGGTATCTTCTTGCCATCTTTCAACCACGAGTAATACACAGGCGAGTCGCCGCTTTTCAAATTGCAATGTATCTGTACAATTTGACCTTCCTGCAGATCAGGAGCCAGCAGTATATCTTCCAATTGAGGAGCCTCCACGACTTGCAGATCAAACGAACGCTTGGCCATTTCACCAGAAGGACTTCTAACTATACACGCGTACGACGCTCCGTTTTCCGCCTTGCTAATTTTATTTATTACTAAAACCCCGTCAGTGTTTGATACATCGCGCTTTCTTAATTTCGGCTTACGACCGTATATTTCTATGCTCAGTTCGGTTTTGTCGGATCGCTTGTAGCGATTCTGCTCCGATGTTATCTCTTTACCCCTGTATTCCCACGTGATTTCTCTAGAATTTGATTCGATTGTTTAGAACGTATGTATCATGTTATATGAAATGTTGTTTAGGAATTAATTATTGATGTTGTGTAAGAATTACAATATAGATAATGTTTGCAATAATGGATGTTATAGATTAGTGTTCAACTAATAGATATTATCTTATATTATAACACGTGTGGGAGTTGATGTATATTTCCTTGGAACGCTATAGTGAAAATGGTGAATAAATACAACGTCAAATATTTGACGCCAAACAATTTTTTTCAAAAAGTCTTTTTTTCGGGAATGCGTGGTTTTAAATTAATTCTGACCACTATGTATATATAGCAAAAGATTAAAAACAATAAATGGAGTTTTTTTTATATAGAGATAAGTTAATAAGGATGCGGTGTAATGTATGTTTAAATTATAATATTAAATAAAGAACTTGTCTTAATAAAACTAAATGAAAACCAAACATTTTTCCTTTATTTTAGACATTAATTAAAAACCAACCTCTAGACAGTTATCTTTTTTAATTAAATGAAAATGGTGAAATAATATTTTTTATTCATAACGATAAGCCTTTGCTAGACACTTAAACTGGTGCTTTAGTTTTTCATTATGAAATAGGAATATTTTTTTAATAACTACGGAGTAAACACTTCAATACGTACAGTTTCTAATTTATAATCTTTTACAATTAGAGGTAAAACCAATCGATATTTGGTTTAAGACGTATCGTGTTAATCAATCAATATCGCTTGAATATTTTGACTAGCTATTTGCAAATGCATTTCGGATTCGAATGTTTGTATTTGTAGCCGTGTGTATCTATAAATATTTTTCCATCAATATGACATTTTCATGTTTTGTAAGTTCCATTCGAGATTGACCGAGTAGGTCATCGTTAAGAAATTTAGATAGAGTACGTATACTAGTTATGTGTTAAATATACATAATTACATTTATTTACCTGATAGGATATCCATAGTATGGGCATTTCAAAGTCACGGTTTGCCCACTTTGTACCTTGATGGGAGGTAAGGTTCGTATATAGGGTGGACCTAGAAGAAAATTAATTGAAAAAGTTTCGGCCAAAACTATTTATTTGTCTAAAAATTGTTTGCTCGTAAAATTCTCACTAAGTTTAATTAGGAAGTCACCTTTTCTTTAGCTAGGAGTTATTGCTTTGTAAGGAACCAATCAGAGTTATTCAAATAGAAGCCGCGTCATATTATAATTGAAATAGCAATGTCATCCATATTTAAAAACAGTAAATTCGAAACAATGATTTCAATAGAACATTCTGCTATCGAAAGATTCCTTTGTCAACTAATTAAATACAACTTGGAGTTTATAAATAAACAACAAGAAAGTTTTCCAATACGAAACTCTCTACATTCTTCAGAATTTGTTCTCATTTAAAAATTAACTTTATTCGATAAGAAATAGAATACAGAATCAAAGTATTGTCTGTTTGCATTATTTAACGTGGCTTTTATTACATTCCTTGAGCTGTCTAGATAATTTCCTGTATTTATTTTTTATTTCAACTCTATGGTATTTCATTTGCTTTCCCTCCGCGTAGTCAAAGGAGATTCTCGAGGGCATGAGATTTTTACCCGCGGTAAAAAGTTAGACTATGTGACTAGTAGCCTAACTTCGTACACAAAAATCGTCTCCAAAAATCGGTTCTATGCGATGTACTCTTCTATATAACTTAGCCTTCTTCTATATGACCTAATACGACTATCGTTAAAAGGGAGACATAAAGCAAAAAATTGAAAACCTCACCATAAACATTGATCCTGTCTTCATGACTTATAACCGACTCGCCATGGTGGGCTACACATGCGTACCGACCGCCATCGTCCACTCTTATGTGAGATATATTCAACTGGGTAACTACTCCACCATCCGGAGTCATCGTTTGACCGATCGCGTATCTGTAATGTGATGTGGAATTAGTATTGATGCCTAAGGATATGAGAATGTCTTCAATGACTAGAATATATTATAGAATGTATATAATACTACAGAGTTTGTTGCCGGCTCTTCTCTGTAGAAACTGCCTTCCGGTGGTAAATTTTATAACTGTGTAATATGACGATTCAAAAGTGCTTCTATAAGAAGTCTAGTTGATCGAATAAATGTTTGAGTTTGAATATACTAGTTCAACAGAATATTGGCTGTGATTATTCCTTTACTATGTGATATTCGACATCGTTGCATAAATTGAAATCAATACTCATTTTTGTAATTTTATACACGGTTGAAATATGGTATGAAAGAGCCAGTCATCGCTCCAATATTTTAAATTATGACAAACACAAAATTATAATGTATAAGGATCTCCTTATTCCTTTTTAAAAAGCTGTTTTCACGCTTCAGTTATTCAACAAGTCAATGTTAAAATTGTTGGAAATAGCCACTACATATAAAACAAATTCGCTTTCCGTCGTGTCTGTATGCTTCGGTCTTTGAAATTACGTATTAGATTTTGATGGGGGTTTTTAAATAAATAGAATGATTCAATTATTCAAAGATTAATATGTATAATAACATAAAAAAGGGGGAAAGGGGTTTTAAACGGAATTTATCGTGTGTGAAGCGGAAAAAAGCTAGTATACGTACAAAATACGACACTGAAATGTACACAATAACACATAAATATCGGGAGAAAAACAAAAATATTTTATATAAATAGTTTTCAAGAACGAACTGAAATTATCGTGATTAAATAAATACTAAACGTCGAACTCTTAAGTAATTAAATACAATAAACACTAAATCTCACCTTGAATCCGTATTCGAGGATATAACAATACCATCCCTCTCCCAAATAAACCTCGCTGGGTGGGGGCCGTTGACTACACATTGTAAATTCACCTACAACAAATAAATCACACCCTTATTGCAATGCACATAGAACTGATTATCCAGTAGATTTCGCCAGTCCTCCGAGGATAATTACATTCGTAATTCATGAAAGTGAGCCGTATTCTGAACAGAATAAAACAGAATATTGCCTATATTAAAAAGCTCAATTAGGTGGTAAGAGGCTGTATGGTTTCCATTTATTAGATTCCAGTCGATTTAGTTTTGTAATGTGTTTCGTATTGAAATCTTTTGTTTGATTAAGCTAAACAACCCGAATTTAAACGGTTTAGGATTTGTCTTGTCTTATACACACGATAACATGACAATATCATTATATTTTCTTTCTTCATAACTATTGTTTGGATTAGATATAAGATTGAATAATTAACATCTTTTACTTATTTTTATGCTTAATTCTGCGGAAGTTATCCAAAGGCAAAGGAATTAACCTTACGTTCATATTATAAGTTATTATTTTCCGGTTTTGCGTATTTTATTATCAGTGTATTTGATTATAGCGCATAATCCTACTACAACATTATAAATGCGAAAGTTTGTAAGGGTGTGTGTGTGTTTGTTACTCTTTCACGCAAATTCTACTGAACCGATGGCAATGAAACTTGGTATGTAGATAGCTGGACAACTGGAATAACATAAAGGCAACTTTTTATCCGGATATTCCTACGGGACACGGACTTATGCGGGTGAAACCGCGGGGCGCATCTAGTAGAGCATAAAAAATTACAAGTTAATATTTTTGTTGTAATTGTTATATACTAGAATAAAAAGTAGTCTTTATGTTATTCCAGTTGTCCAGCTATCTACGTACCAAAGTTCATTGCAATCGGTTCAGTAGTTTTTACGTGAAAGAGTAACAAACACACACACATTCTTACAAACTTTGGCATTTACAATATTAGTAGGATGTTACATGTATAATATACCTCGAAATAACGGTATAGTTATTAATTTGTTTTCGATTTTCCTTATCAACTGTATATATATTGTTAGTTGTGTACAATAGCGATAAATTTGAACAACGGACATCCGATATCAACAAATCTCTGGTTCTAACGTCGACTTCAATGAAGCCTTTTATAGAAAATATGGAAACAGCTCAAACTATAGTACCACATGGTTAGAAAATTTAAGAATTTTTAACAGATTTTAACGCCGTTCCGTTAAGAAATATTTAACTTCTCAAGTACTCTCTATATACTCGTAAATCATACAAGAATATACTATCATATCCTTAAGCTATGTATCCTACTAATCCTACATATATTATAATCGAAAGTTTGAAAGTATGAATGGATATTTGATACTCTTTTACGCAATAACTGATTAACCGATTGCAATGCTATTTGATACGTAGATAGCTGGATAACTGGAATAACATATAGGTAACAATATTATTATTCCGATATTCCTACGGGATACAGACTAACGCCATGAAACCGCGTTATTTAATAATAACAAAGCTTAAGAGATATTAGGTCCTTGTTACCCCGAAATAAAGAATTTATTATTATTATTATTAACACGAAATACCAAAGCACATAGAATACTTGTACACTTACATCGACACCTGCGGTGACTGTGGTTTCTCTAAAATATTGTGACAGCATCATCGGTACGTTTCTCTTATATCGACTGAACACATTTCGCGAATCTGAAACAAAAGGACACTGACGCTAGGTCACTGATAAATACTACATTACTCTTTAATACAAGATATTGCGTTTGGGGATTGAAACAGTATGGGAGTACTTTTTTTTCGAGTAATTAGAACATGTTCAATACTGTAATTTATTGGTAATTCATCCCTTTTTTTATACTTTCTAGTAAAAATGAATATTGAATATGATTCGTCTTGACAACGAATAACAAATACGAAAGACATTCTTAACAAAATACCGTATAATTTAATTAATCATAGAAGCTTGTATCTCTCGAGTCATGCATTAATTTCACAAGTACAGAAACCTAAGCTTCCTTTGAAGGCTTGTGTACTAATCGTATAGCTTATCTTAGATATCCTATATACTACCACAGCATGATGTCTTAGATCTTACTCGTTCTCTAATATGTACAGTTCAAATTAACTGAAGGACTCGAAGGACCTAGAAAAATGTTCTATTCTCTCTGTCTGTTCTGTTCTAGTCTGTTTCTTTTTACCTAATAAATCACATGTCATTGATACGAAGCAACTATAATAACATTAATATATGCTATAATAGAATATGTATAAAAAATTGAGTATCCAGCAATTTCAGTAAGTTTTTGTAACCTAATCTGTTATTGCTAAAAAAGAAGAAACAACACAAACTTGCAATATTCTCTCTCAAAAATCTTTTTATTTTATGTAAACGTCGGCATATAATCTGGTGGGTCGCTTGATGGTAAGCGCTACCACCGACTATGGACAATTGGAAAGTCGATTGCAGACCTTACGACTCTACAGATAGATTACCGACTTAAAATGGGAAAGGCATCAAGAAAGGTTTCAGGAGAGGAATAAAGAAAAGGACTGGAAAGGGTAAGGAAGAGGATTTGGGCCTCCGGTTCTCCCACTCACCGAACGAAACACATCAGTATGCTATTTCACGTCGCTTTTCTGTAGGGGTGTAGTACTTCCCCGGTGCAAGTTGGCCCAATTCATGCCGAAGCGTTCGACTACCACATACAAAATTTATCACAAAAATAACTTCTAGGCATCTATCATTAATCAAGCTTGTAATCGTAATTACAAATAAATGGGTATGCAAACGTGAATTGAAATGAAAATGAGTTGAGGCGCTACTGAGCAGCGAAATTGAAATCAAAAACTCACCATATTTCACGTTTTCCAGCGTAACATTGGATTCGCTGTAATAATTCTTGTTAAAACTGGATATTGATCTGTAACAAAGCCCGAAGCGGCAATTATTTTTAATGAAAACGTAATCGACACTCACTTCAGTGTTCATTATTTAAAAAAGAGCTGCTATTTGAATATTAAAAAAAAGTTTTTCCTGGATAAATGTAACTGATAATTAATGGATATTCTTTTTGGGACGTCCAATAGCGTTTATATCTGTAGGTGTTATTTATTAAACGACAAAACGTTGCGAGAAAACTCGTAGTACTTATTACAGTTATAAATCCCGTACCTACTTGTAATATAATTTATTTTACTTACAACCGACTTTAAAAAGGAGGGAATCTTAATTTAAGTTATTGTGTTTTTTGGGTTTACCTCAAAACTATCCCCTTGCTGAAGTGATTTAAGATTTTTATATTTGAAAGCTTATGTCTGAATTATGGCCGCATTAAGAATTGAACAAATTCTGAAAATTTTATGATTGCTATGTATTGGTTGGTGTGTTTAAGGGTGTAGTGGTGAAACGAAAAATATTCAATATTTATGGTACGGTACGCAAAAACCATTTGGAAAGTTTTTAGACATGTGTTAACCTCCGATGCGCACTTGGCCAACATTATGACAAGAATAAATAATGCAGCGCAATATAAAGGAAGTAATTAAAGTATAATATTTTATTTCAGTTTTAATTAACATATTGTTAGATTGTATATTATAAAGGATAAGACTATTTGCCATACAAAGACTGGCCGCGTGATCGTTAATATTTCGTATTTGTTAGCCATTGATCGGAGCGTTATGTTCAATAGAAATAAGAAAATAAAACATTAATTAATTATTACAAGTAGTTCTAACGTTAGACGTAAGATTAATTCGTTTAATTCATAAACAGAAAATTCGCGTTATATTATTTAGGTGTATATTAAGACAGCTACTAGATAATCGATAACGTATCAGTGAATTCTACCCATAGACATTAATATTACTGTATGTATTTATATTTAACTTGAAGTAGATATGATATTTTTCTTGGAAATCCATAATGTGTTAGACGTATCCCGAAAAATCAACGTTGAACATTTTTTCTATTTCGTCAAAATTGAAATATTCTCTGACTCGTAGTAAATATAATTTATCATAGACCGGTCTATCCAATATTCATTGAGCCGAATGTTTATGCCTTGGAAGTGGATTGAAGAGATTCAAAGGTCACACGGCTTTGAAGAAACGTATAAATAAATATTAGGAATCAAAGGAAATTATAGACCTGTGCGCACTTAATATATGGAATGTTATTAAAGTCATACATGTTATAAATAATCTGATATATATTATAGTTTTTATCAGCTATCGTGAATGTTTAAGAAACGTCTGGAATCCTGGAAATGGGAAGAAATAATATTTTCTTTTAAAACCTGTAACTTTGAGTGAAGATGGTTGGATTTTCTTAGTTTGTTACTCTTTTACGCTAAACTACAGACCACTACATTAATACGCAGAGCATCAAACTACTCTTTACATGAGTACCACCTGAGTGAAACCACAAGCTCCACCTATTACGTAATATTATTTATAATGACGTTGATAGTTCTTATTGAAGCCTTATCTATTCTTGTCATGTTACTTTTTTTATTATTAGACTAAGTATAAAAGTTTCCACTTCGCGCTTTTTGGCTCAAGCACTACCATCTAATCTACGAGGGAACTTTCTAGATATTTATATACAAACCACTCACACTGTTTCTCCTCAGCTTGACCCAGTAAAGGAAAAATAAATGGAGCCTTTATTCAGAATGAATATAACTTTGCAATCGTAAAGGAGTTTGTAAATCGTTACATATTTGTAAATTACACACTTGCAAACAAAATCTTCCCCCTGGCTAATATTAGTGTACATTATTCATGTTATCTGATAAAATATAAGGGTTTAATAAATTAAATAGCCTCATAAACAAAGGCAGGCAGTATCGTCATACATCTCAGTTGTAATATTAACGTTGTTTATTGCAGTCATAAAATCAGACGAGGTGTTTTAGGCCCCTACCGTCTGTAAGTTTTAGACACTTGATATTAAAGTTGCTCTGATATAAATTTAGATTTCAAATAACACGAACAAAAATGTTATTTATTAAGTCTAATGGCTAGTTTCACAACTTCTGGATACATTCTGTTAAGCTTAACCATTAACTATCAGTTAAAATGGCAGATATCGTATATATATGAATCTTTTTTGTGTCGAACAATCCAGTTTTGGTGAAGGCTATAAGGTTACATAGCATCATGTAAGACGCGGCTGAAGCGCGGGACACAGCTAATATTAAAATATGAATATAAGTACTAATATAAGTTGATACCCAAAATCTCACAAACACATTTGAAGGCAACCATCACCTAATCAAATAAACCTTCATCCGATGAACATGTGAATGCATTATCAAAATGAATGACAATAATTGTCGCTTACACGGCATAATTGTGGCACAATACAGTGACAAATTGTATTTTAAGTACCGCGTAACGAGGCAATATGGGTTAATCTCAGTGAGGTGCACTCGAATGTTGTTTAGAGGCCAGTGAAATTGTAACATGTTTCAACGTGTATTGTATCAATGTGTTTATGTTAAATTCGAATATGATTTTACATGCAAAGAAATTGGATATATTCCCTTGGAATATTGGGTGGTTGGAAGATGTATTAAGTATTTAGAGGAACTATATGAGTCAATAGCCTATATGATAGTGTGTGTGACCGAAATCGTTCATAATAATAAATCGATGTTCATAAGTAATTAGATGGTCCATCCATTCCGTCTTTTTGCAGTTTCTCTTTAGCTACTTTGTATTGAACTATTAGTATTGCGAGTCCGACTCGCACTTAAATTAAATAATTATAAATAATAGATTAAAATTATAAAGCATTTCAATGCTATAAAACTAAAAAGTAAATAAATTAATGAGTAATTTTTTAATTGGTTAAAACTCACAAAAGTGAGTAATGTAAAAGATATTACCATAGTAATGACTAATGAATAACCAATTCGTCTGCGGTGCATTTATAGACTACTAGCTGCGCCCCGCGGTTTCACCTGCGTAAGTTGCCTATATGTTATTCCAGTTGTCCAGTCCTGTCTACGTACCAAATTTCAATGCAATCGGTTAAGTAGTTTTTGCGTGAAAGAGCAACAAACATACACACACATCCTTACAAACTTTCCCATTTATAATATTAGTAGGATTAGTAGGATGTCACTCAGTGAAGATGCATCATTCTGATTGTGAAAGAAAATTGAAATCGGTTGAATAGTTTTGTGCCTAAACATCGTTATACAGTATATACATACAAAAACACAAAAGTTTCCTCCTTACAATATTGGTATCGATAGGTATACTTGAATATGTTCATAGTTAAATCGCTCGGAGGTATTCTAGGAAACACGTTGCTATTTTATTGTTGCAATAAAATTTCATGGAAATAACTTGAGTTGAGTTACTCTTACCATTTGTTTCTTGTGGTTTTAGTAAAGTTTTCTGATTGTATGAAAATTTTTATTTATACGCCTTGCACATGTATAGAACAAGTTATTTCGTATATTTTTTCTATTGTATAGTGTCTTATTATTTATATTGTTTAAAATTGGACACCTCATTTAAAATTAGAATTGAATTTTGTCGTCAAATCCAATAGTATATAAATACATACAAAAAGAGAACGAAATCTGTAATTTATTTATTTATATTTGGGAAACCAGCAGTAATTAATTATTTATATTGTTTTTGACACGCTTTCACTAGCTGCACCTGTATGTTTGTTTGTTTGTATGTAATTGAGTCCTGTAGACTTGATATTGAATCCTCCTAAACGTACATATTTACTTCAAACTTTACACACGTTTTTTTATATCATCGTCGACAATGAGGTACCAGGGTCGCCTGATGGTAAACGCTACCACCGCCCATGAACATTTGGAGAGGGGTTAGGTCGATTGCAGACCTTGCGCCTCTACAAAAAGATTGCCGCCTACATTATTTCAATGATAACAATATTGTATCGACGGAACGCGGCCTTTGTTAAATATCGAACGAGCGAGCCAAATAGGCGTTGCTATGGTTTGGAAAAGACGCGGGTTCGAATCCCGCCTCGTGATTAAATTTATTCTATACTTTCAAAATTTCTCATTTATAAAGCATTTCAATATTATAAAACTAAAAATTATTTTTGTATTTGTTTCGTACAGCGAGTGCAGGAGCCGAAGGCCCTTTTCCTGTGTGGCGGAGATTACCCACATGCTGGTGATGCTTGTAAGGGTGCCGTACCCAAAGAGTAAAACGGGACCTTATTACTGAGTCTCCCTGGTGCGGTCTGTTTGTCTATCTGTCATTAGGCAGTGATTCAATATGTAATGAAAACTTTCGTTAAATAGTTGAAATTTGCATAGATGACGTATTTCTGTTACTGCTCCTCTAACTCAAAATAAAAGATTCACATTCAACAACGATGGCCTATATTTTTGCAATCGCTTTTTAGCTTATTTATACGGAACCATTAGTGTCGCGAGTCGGACTCGCACATCCCACTTAATCATCGTTTTACCAAGTATTATCTAATCCAAATTTTACCAAAGTCCCTATTACTTCTCTATAATACTGTCCACAATTTCTTCCCTATAAAACGCCCATTTTATTACCCAGATAAGAGATACCAATATTTCTGCCCAATCGCCAATAAAGCCACAGTTAACATACGCTACTAGTGACGTCATTTGGCAATGTTCTTTGCAACTCTGCCAACTGGTGTAGATTCGATTCTTGTGTTATTTATTGAATCAATGCTGTACTCTATTTATCGGCTGTTTCGTTCAGAAAATGGACCATATATGGAGCGTGTTCAGCACTTTTGCAGAGGTGTTTAGCCGTTAACGACTTGTAACACATTTTCAACTTTATCAATTTCATGTAAAGTTCATTTTAGACTGTATTTTTCCTGTATTCTTTTTTATCTTTTCAATTTTAACGATTTGTTGGAATAGTAGTTAATTATGGGATTAATGGGTTTAATATATTGGAAGAATATTTTATCATAAATACAATATCTATGTGTATTTTTTTATAATGTAGCCGCCATATAAAATATGAATTTGAATAAATTGTAGATATTGTATACTGTAAACCATTCGCTCTGAATTATCCCTTATTGTTTATTGCAAAAAGAATAAATGAACTGTTTTTTTAAAGCAAGGCAAACAATTGAAGTATTCAGTGAAATTTACAAACAATGTTTTATTTATTATCATCATAATAAGGAACGTTAAGGGTTTCACAAGTATTTGAATAAACTCATAATCAAAGGATAGGTAGCAATAACAATATTTCGTACTTATATTAATTATTATACATTGTATAAGTCCCATTGTCAACATCGTTTGGAAATCCCAACATAAATCTTACAAACTTCTTCGTCTCACTGTATATAATTAGCTATACCTACAGCTTTGTATACATTGCCTATTCAAAGTCGTAAATTAGGCAACTTCATAACTAAAATCGCGGGCCTTTGTTCCTTACGACTCCTTGTATAATGTTGCTAAATTACAGCGGTTTGGACTTACCAACTTGCGAGATTTCATTGCGAGCGATTAAAAATTGGTAAGCGTTAAAATCTTGCTAATAAACTCTCTGTCATCTTGTTTTTGTCCTTTCTTCGGGAACGTGTGATCACTCACACACACACATACAGTGTAGGTTTAAAATGAAGTCGCTTCTCGCCTGTTTATAATCGGTGGCTGTATCTTTCAAACTAAGCATCGGATATTGATGTGGGTTTAATAGGTAGTTATTCAAGGGGAAAGTTTATGTCTATAGTACATGTAGAATTTCACCAATGCAAAAAGGTCGGATCGCCAGTAAGAAAGAAATATAAAAAAAGCGTTTTACGGGTGTATTTACTATTTAATTAAAACTGTTGTATGGTTTTTAAATGTGTAATGGATATTTGAAAGTGTTATTGCACAAAAAATATTATCTCGGTTTTTTGCTCTTAAATAACATTATTTTAAATTTTTCTTCATAGAGGTACTGTTAATACACAATAGAACTGTATAACGTTTTCCTGTAAGTAGTAAGAAACAGACAATATCCTGCTTTACCATAAAAACAACCTTATCCTCCTATATTACCTCCTTAAATGTTTTCCAAATCCTTCCTCAAGGATTTCCCCTAAAATGCGAGCATTAAATCTACCCTAAATTGAGGAAATCATATCCACACCCGTATTTTATACATGGGATAATGAGCTTTAAATATTGTTACTTTATTTTAACGTAGACCCTAATTATTATCATTAATTTAATCTTAATTGCGTTAGGATATCCTTTTAGGGATTCATTCATTACTAAATAGATTAGGCTCTACTGGAGCGTGGGTACTAGAGGTTTAGGTTAGGTTATGTGTTAAAAGAAACATTATTTTTTGGAGAATTGAGAATGATAATCAAAAGTCATAATACATAATAGTTCTTATATTTTTTAGTTATTTGATGTATATATAATATTCGACATTTTATTATGGTTTTCAATAAAACAGTATTTGTTTTCTTATTTTAATTACATGCTGAAATGTTTGTTTGAACAATAATCTCAGGAAGTACTTTATACCGATACGTACGTACGTACGTGATCCCTGAGTGCTATAGGGAGAATCTAGGGCAGAACGTTAGTCTAGAGGAAACTTTTGTATGTTTGTAACGTTTTCATGCTTAAACCACTCTATCGATTTCAAAAATGCTGTCGCCATTAGAAAGCTGCAGCTTCACTGAGTGACATAGATGTACTACATATGTACCACGGGTATAGCTGGGCTGGTCTGGTCTGTATATGTGTGGTGTGTGTGGTCTTCCGACTCATTATTTTACGATCAATTCAAACATGAACGAATTGATACGGATATGATAAAAATGATGATAAATCTTTTAAACCATTCACAAGGCTGGTAAATGGAATTAACCATGCAATTCTCAGAATGATATATAATATAATAAACCATTTTTATATTATATTTTTCTCCATTTACAATTTTTATATTCCTCTCTTATCAATGCGCAATTTTTTCCTTTTTTTTAATATGCTTGCATTTTACTAATGTATTAATTAACTGGAATACATTGATTTCAATTCATTCCAATATAAGTTTATCACACATTGTCTACTAATCACTTATTTGTTAATTCAAATATTTATAACTACGTATTCGATGAGTAGTAATAATACAGTAGTGTATTGTATAATGATTTTAAAAGAGGATTCATACAATTACCTCTATGTTTTTCCTACAATTAGATTATTGTATAAAAATGTTGTATAGTATTTTTATTAAAGATTCCATTGTTTGTTTATTTATTCAAGATACGGAAATACAACCACGTAATATTTTGTCATTTATTATTTCACAAATAGCAGCGTTGCTAGGCAACGGAACGAGTCAAGAATTAATTAAATTAGGATCGCCTAGTGGAAATTCAGGCTTATATATATATTTCTAAGCGTTAAGAATGCGAACCAATCTAGATAAATAATAAGCAAACATCACATAGCATAGCATTTTGTTTTGTCTGTTTGTAAAAGTGTTAGTCGATATTTAATATACCTATATTTTAATAAAAAAACTAAAACGCCTCTAAATTATCGGAACTAGATAAAATAGACACGAGATTTCAAATGAAAAGGAGACGTTAAAATGTTTTGGGGTAACAAAACAAAAAAAATATACAGTAAAATTGATAACCTCCCTCTTTTGAAGTCAGTTAAGAACTGAATTAGTTGGCTATATCTATGCACCCTTTCAGTTCTTTTGATTTTTCTTAATTTCAAGAAATAATTAAATCTAAATAAATTTATAAATTTCGTTTACCATAGTACAAATTTTCATGAAGACAATTTGATGTACAACATGTATATTATTATTCAACTATTCTACAATCAGAGGAAGGCTAAAAAAAAAAGAATCTTACCTCACAGAGATCGATCTTTTTGTTTCGTTCAAAATTTCTCGTTTTCCAAAATTCGATGTTGCTATACCTGTAACAAAAATTTATATAATCATTTCTTAAGGCTTTAAATGACATAGTAAAATCAATCTTATATAATACTAGCTGCACCCTGCAAACGCTGTTCTGCCTTACTCTTATCATTTAGGGGTATGAAAAACAGATGTTGGCCGATTCTCATAGATACCGGATAAACACAAAAAATTTCATCAAAATCGGTCAAGCCGTTTCGGAGGAGTATGGCAACGAAAACTGTGACACGAGAATTTTATATATTAGATAACGTACCAAATACTTTGTAAATTAATATTTCAAATAGGTTCTGATATGTATTGACATGGATGAATGCGAGTTGTTGTTTTTAGAAATTTATTAGTTCCATAGCAATAAGAATTTGAATGGTATACACCGCGAAAGGTTTATAAAAACGAGTATACGAGTGTTGTGGCATACAACAACATATTGTATTCATATGTATGCAACATACAACTCGGTATAATTGTTTTATCTGGGAGTAAAACTTATAATATAAATAGCTTTGTCCTACACTGTTCTGTCGCATCTTACTAGCGGCACTAAAACTGCCCGACTTTAAAAGCGGATTTTTTTACCTGAATTACGTCCGCTAACCTTGATTCATAAACCGCAAACACTGATTGTTTTAACAATCCATTTTTCGTGAAAAACTTGACAATAACCAATCAAACGATTGGTTTTCTTTGCAGATTAGAAATGTATAATAATGTACAATAAACGAAATACAGAAAACACCGATATAAAATAATTTAATTGCGATCTAATATAATAATTTAATTTGTATGTAGGTACAATAATCGAAGATTACAGCGAATGCCGTCACGCAATTATTTAATTTTATTACTGAATGGCATATTGTTATAATTTAAGACTACCTCACTTTCATTCTCAACGGCTGCATTTTAAGATTAATAATAATGTTCAGGCTGTCAAGTGTCAATTAATTATGTACTTAAAGCAAATATAAAAAAACATAAAGATGTTCAAATTTCACAACAACATTTTTTAAAATTGGAATTATCGAATCACATGATATATGTTTTATTTGTTTATGGTTTTAATTTATTGTTGTTGAGCATAAAAAAACAGAAATCTTTATTATGTTTTCTTTTTTACTGAATGACTAATACGAAACACAAAAAGTGTATATAACATTCATGAATAATTCTGTAATTTAAGATTTTGTGAATTAATTAAAAACAATTAAAACCCAATGCAATTGAATTAAACGCGAACTATGTACGTTATACGTAACGTGTATACACTCAAGCACAAAAGATTTCGCACACTGTAAATATAAAGCGTGGGACACACGAGGCAAAGTCGTTAAAACTTTCACAATTACACAAGTTACACCGTCGCGCTCCTTCCGTCACTTGAAAGTTATATTGTGTCTGTTTTTCAGGAAACACTCCGTAGTGCTCACTGTTTCTATCATAAATGCAAGTTGAAAATGAATTTCACTACATATTTTCCCGCGTACCATAGACAAGACAATGTTGTAATCTGTGCATAGATAAAAATTATTATTGTACCTACATAGATCATAGAGTTGCAGGTACGTTACCACGAAGGAAATTATATTAAAAAAAACGTGAGCCGTCACGGGACGCCTGGCAGATGTGAAAATCGACATTATTTTCATGTATGTATATATAAATATCATCGTATAGCGTGGCGACGCGTCGCCACGGCATGCGTCGCCACGCCAGAAATTGGTTTTATGTGCGGCTACAGATGTTTCACATCAAAACTTAATAATCAATTGGACAGTTCCAGTAAATTACCCGCATCGAACAATAAGCTAACAAATAGCTCCTAGAAATAATGCTCGAAATTAGCGCAAAGCGTAACTTTTTTGTAATAAGTCATACGTCGAAATGTCGCTGGCATTCGGTTGGAGCACCGGTTTAGTTTCCCGTATCAGAACTGAGCAGGAAACAGCGATAAATCAGGCCTAGTATCCATCCATCTATTTTAAGCGTATTTCACGCAAAAATGTTGGTCTAGCTCGACACTTGCAGCACATCCATTCTAATATTTTGAAAGGAAGGTATACTTTTTAATGTTTATGATGAAAATGCTCATAAAAACAAGCATCAGATGATGTCTTTTACCCGTTTTCCATTAGGTTTTTTTTTGTGTCGAGTTATGGCCACCCACTAAGACGACAGGATGTTTTTTTTTTGTTTTTTTTTTACTATTAGCTGCCTGCCAACCTCACTGTCACTCCGGAATATTGTAGCTGGTAAAATAAAATTTTTAATCGATCTTTTTATCAATAGAGTCAGTTAGAATTTATTCAGTAACATCGTATCAGGAATTTAGTTTAGTTTTATAGAGCAAACAAACGTTTTTAACTGTAGGCTGTACAAACTAATTATTAATATTATAAAGTGGAAAGATTTTTGTTCTGACACTATTATTAAGCTATATATAAATAAATGTATGCTAAAATTAATTGTGTGTTGAATATTAAATTCAAAAGAAAAAAACACCAGACAATTTGGCAAAGATAATCCCAAGAGTACACTGAAGGCTCATTTTTCAAGAAGCATTTACAAAACCGTTATCTAGGTTACATCTCGGCTATTGAAACTTTCTTAAACTGAAATGCTAAGCTGAAAAGCCTGTTTCGAGATGGGATGTTAAGAAATCCCTTTTAAGATGTTGCCCCTTTCAAATTTAATTTCACTTTATTGTTGTGAGCTCTGTATCAATTTCAGTAATGCTGATGTACTTTTATGTTGTTTTAACCGACCTAAAAAACGAAGGAATATTCAATTCAATGGTTTTTTTGGTCTGGAATTTTCCATTCAATTGTTTTTATGGTTTGGTGTAACAATACTCCGTGGTAACTAGAACTCCGTGTAGTTTTAACCGGTCGACGGGATTCTTTTTTTGTATTAGATAGTGAATAATTGTCATAAAGTTCCATTTTAGGTTCTGGAGTCTTAATTACCAGGGATATATTTTTTTACCAATGAATATTTATCCACTAACTAATGTAATTAATTTGAGAGATGTATCTTATAACACTTTTAAACTTATAAATTCAATATTTCGTACTCAGTCAAAACGATCGAAAATAAAGGTTAAAGTAAAAACTAATTTCAACTGAATGTTAAAATTTCAATAGCAATGGAAACTTCTCTTACATAAAATGTATGTAAGAGCTATATACATAATATTTGTAGTAATAATTTCACAACGGAATATTATTACAATAAGTTTAAGTTAGTTCAATGTGGGAAGAAATGAAAACTTTCCGATCACCAAACAATAATGAATATTTTACTTAGAAATTTGAATAAATTGCTACGTTAATAGAAATAATTGAATCTAAAATGATATGAAGTCTCACGATCGAAATAGTTATTTTGGTGGTTTAAATTATTCTGAGCTTTCAAAATAATTCCGAATATTATAACATCAACTGAACAATTTTCATCACATAACTGAAAAGGATAAAAAATCCTATGTCCTCTCTCGGGTCTCAAACTATCTTTGTTCTAAATTTCATCTAAATCGGGTCAGTGTATGCATGAAGAAGAGACAGACAGATGGATAGTTAAAATAATTTATCATATAAAATTTTTGAAATTAGCTATATCGACATTTATAAACTTTGTTATTTTAGTCATATGCCTACTGGTGTCTAATAGGATAGAATGAAGTAACTAAATATCTCACTAAAATCTATTAATAATTATGTAATTCCTAAAAAATCGAATTCTAAAATTAACCGAGTTGTAGAATAAAACAGATGCTCTTTCTAAAATTACAGATCTCACAAGATACAAATAAAACTTTAATATTTATACCTTCAATTTCCTATTGCTACAGAAAAATATCCCTAGTAATCACAAACAAAAAACACTATATACTTATTCTTAAATCGATTTAATATTATTATTTAAATTCACTTCTTATTTTTCCAATACATAATAGTAATGTCTACTTACCAATGATTTGTATAATAAACAAAAACGACGATATTTTTCCATTCATTTTCAACATTTTTAATACAACTTAAAAAATACAAAAATCACTCCATAAATCCATCATTCTGTTAGTAAAGTTCGAACACATTTTAGTTATATCTAGAGTTAATAAATATGCGAAAGTTGCGTATTTCCATTGCGATTTTCCCGCTATTTTGCAACAAGGGCACGTGCACCCTCCATCGCAGCTTAAGTTATACTGAAGGCTCTTCGTATCCCCTACTAATGATATGTCACTCAATTGATACTAACTCGATCATGATTGCACGTGACTAACGATGGCATTCGACATATTGTTCGTGATTTTCATTTCTACTCGCAAATATTATTGTAAAATTAATTGTATGTGCAGTCTGCTACGAAATTTGCTACGAGATTCGTAGAACTTGTATAAAATAGTGTATGAATCGTATCACCAGAAAATCAGTAATTAAAATTGAAAAATTTGTTTGTAATTACTGATTTTCTTTACGCTTTCGTCATTTTGGGAGATATTATATGAAATTAATTTTATTAAATGAAAAACAAATGACACTACTACCTACAAACTTAATTACATGTTTAACAAATTTCACAAATAAAGTTGTCAAAACAACGCGTAGCAGCAACGCGTAGTTTGTCTAGTAAATGAGATAGACTTGCTCGCAAATAACATGTCAAATCGAGAATTCCGATCGAGTTTCCACAGTACATCTGGCAGTCGTGCAGATTTCACTCGCTACGTAATACTCTGGGGCCCAAGCATTTGAAGAGATCATCTTTATAGCTCCCGCTCGGAATATTTCTGAATTCCCGCGTTTTAGCCGACGTCTTGACTAAATATTTACATTTACGTCGCTTCCTTTATGCTACAATTTACTTGTTTAGGAAAATTTATGTAAATCTCTCTAAGGCAGACGGCTGGAGTTTTTATAATTTCGTTAAGCGCTCCTCCACTAGGAAAATGTGTTAAGATTATCCTTTTAAACTTTTGGCTGAGTTTTTATGTAGATTTAGATGGGTTTGGAGTTACGGACTTGTAAAATAGAATTTTGTGATACAATTTTCTATGACATATTGTTTATGAATGCTTTTGTTTGATTGTTATTTTTAACTTATTTTAAAAAAGGTTATCAATTGGATGATTTACGTTTTTTTTTAGTTTAAAATCCAAGAATTTTCAACAAAGACGAAAAAGTAGCAAACGATAATATCATCCACTAATGTGTCTGCGTTTATTGTTTTATTTTTTTAAGTTGTCATATTTACAAGCATATTATATTTTATGTTCTAAGCCTACTCTGTTCTTTTTGCGTATATTTTTCACATGTATATGTACAAATATAAATTAATATATTTAGTACTTTTAATTGGTTTTTCATTGTATAGGTTAGGTTAGGTTAGGATAGTACACATTCTAAACTTTTAGTAATAAAAATTTCTAACACGATTTTTCCATAAAAGTCACGCGCAATAAATTCATAAAAGCAATTTCTCAAAACGCTTTGTTAGCTCAACTCCGCAATATGTTGGGAGCAGTGTGTTCGAGACCGCATAGTGGCTAATTTTGTGTACCAGATGGCGCTGCAAGTCGGCCATTACTGTATGTCATCTCCGAACGACTAGGGATGGGAGATGTCGATAGAGTTGTCGATAAATCTAGGAATAATAGTATTAGTTATATTCTGAAGCGCAAATAATTAATAAAACGTATTAATTGTTGAACATGTTACATAAAAAATTGAGATCATCTTAACAGACACAAATATATAAGCACATAAAATATATAGCTGTAGAGATTTACTTTTTTGTAGGTCTACCCGAAAACAAGTAAATTATCGTAATTATGCAAATCTCATTTTTTCACCTTTATTAAAAACACATTTTAATCTTTCATTTCATAGTGATGAATCAAAACATTTTTAAGTTTAGTTTAGATATTTATTGTGAAAAACAGATATGTTTATAAACAAAAATCAAAAGGAACTTGTGTGCTAAATAAGGTTATAAAAATATATGTATATTAATTGACGAAATATTTGATCATATATAAATATATATAATCAAATCATAAACATTACGTTTAATTAATAGAACGGCGTATGTCCAAAAGCCGTGTATCAAAGATTAAACAAATCAAGCAGTAATTGAGAGCTTTGATAAATTATTAAATCTACGCACGTAGTGTATCATTTAAACGATTTTAATGAACCTTTGATGTGACTTTAATTCATTTGTGAGTACCGGAGTGTGTTTATACAATATTCCATTAAACATTTAAAGTCTAATTCGTAACAACGTATTTAACATATTCGAATATTTGCATAATTTATTTACATTTCAATAGAGGATCATTTGCAAATAAAATTTGATTGTCCTTTATAGTGATAGCTACTGTTGCTGATCAACAGCTAGTGTACGCATTATTAAAAAGATGATCTAAATAAAAATTTATGGGTTTTTAATTCGACTGCAATTTATTTGATGGTGTTACTCGATAACTTGTTTTGAACCGATTAACATGATACTTTTTACGTTTAATAGGAAATTGTTGAGATTTTTTCCTTCTTACTACATACTAGTACAGGTACTTCCTTTCCTAGCAACATCGGTGACCTTTATAAGAGAAAAGAATTATTTTAAAAGTAATTGTTTGTTATTTTTTTTAATGTGTTAGACCAGGCAAGCGAGCAGACGGGTCACCTGATGTTAAGTGCTCCACGTCGCCCAGCTAAGTCTAAATCTAAGAGAGCTATAAGTCAAAGTGCTATGGCTTGTTTCACTCTCATTTTGAATTATATGTAGGCATGTGAGACTTACTTATAATGTATGTATAAATATTTTATGAGGTTTGTTTAAACATGGTGAAAAATTAATGTATTAAATGAATATTAAACTATTTTGTATGATATGTATCTTCTTCATACTTAACCGAGTCTATGAAATCATAGAAATATAAACTATATAATGGTTATAAGATAATTACGATAATATCAATTGCATCTCTTACTGTTGTTTTATATATATAATAACACCCCAAGGCATTTGCACCTATAGGGACTATAATTTTAGAAACCAAAATCCCATAATATTACAATGATTCCTATTATAACCTAAATGTATAAAAAACCTTGCTAAGTAATAAATAATAGTAATATTATTTATTATAATTCAGCTAAATTCTAGATTTATTTTCCATAAGCTACATTCTATATTATATTATTTCACAGACAACGTACGTTTCATAAACCATTTCTCGACAGTTACAGGCACATCCCTACTCGCTGTCTAAAAGCTATTAGCAGTTGCCAACAGAGCACACCTGCGACTGTCATTTCCTAGAGAGATTACTTACCTTCGCAGCATTAGTGTTGTGTAGCGTGTGTTCATCGCTAAGTGATCTTTGATAACTCCGCCAGATAATTACTTGGCTGCGTTTATCGACACATTACAGCTCCGTAGAGTATAACCACGTATAGGACTATATGTGTAGGGGATTTCAGAATTTAATGTTAAATAGACTCAGTTTCTGGATAGTTGCTTATAATATTGATTGCTTTATTTCGATTAAGTGAGGTATTCGGTCATTTAATTGAAAGTTAACTTTTAGTCATAATTTAATTGGGTAAGATAAGGTAACATAATAAGGTAATAAGGTTAATAGTACAAACAGATAGTAATATCAATATATCAAGTTACGATAAAAGTAAGAAATCTTGTCTTGATAAGGACATATAGGTACTCCATATTATAGTTATCCAAGAAAACACCATAATTAAGTATTATGGTGCTTTCATGAATCCATAATTAAGATTTAAATAAGTTCAGTAAACAGCTAGATATGTTAAACAGGGTTTAACAATTCTGAAGCGAATTATTCATTGGTGTATAATAGAGGAATGCGTTTTGTACATGAAATAGTTAGTAGAAATCGAATTGTATTGTTTGTATTTCAATATGTTTATTAACTTTTCGGCACGATTCTACATAAAGAACCATTAATAAGCAATACATTTATTAACCATAAAAGATTACATTCTATTCTTGTAGACGCATTTCAGACATGCCTCGCATTATTTTAAGTGAACTACCGTGCATAAATGTAGATTATTTTTCACTATAAAAATAACGGAGAAAAGATCACTTCTAAAAAGGTACTCGAGGAAATAAATCGTCAAAATATAACTCCAAAGTGAAATGTCTTAATGGTTTAAAGAATAAAAAAGCTAAGTTTCGGCCAGGAAGTCTGAAAGCTGCATAAATCCGAGTCGAAGTAGCAGATTGTTTTCAATGGTTTCGTGCTTTGTCCAAGCTACAGACGATGAAACCAGCGGTCCGCCCCATGGAAAGATGGCCTAGTAAGTACAGATATTGTGTATGGGAAAGAGAGTAATGATAAAAAATACTAATAAAACAAAATCTTCATTTTGCCAAAACATTACGCCTTACATAACTATGTACATTGCCTCTTAAACTACAAAATCTCTGTATCTTAAGAGCCGATGTTCCTCCTTATAAATAAATAAATCCATATTTAATGGGCAAGCAAAACACAACAAACAGAGTATTTTTATATCAAACTATCGGTCCGCCCCGTGGTCATATATATAACCTATGTCACTTCGAAGACATAGACATTTCTATTGACGAAATAGTTTTTGAATTCGGTCCAGCAGTTTTTAACTGAACACGGTCGAGTTACGAACACGAATTCAGTCAAGGTCATTGTCATTTTCATGGTCGCGGTCACGGTGACGATTAGTATAATAAGAATCAGAATCAGATGCAAAATAAAAATGATAATATAATACTACCTAATACATAAAATGTAAGAAGTCTGACGTCCATCGCTTAGACCACAATTGAAGACATCGCGACGACCGGCAAAGTTGTTTCCGAGATTATTCAATTATTACTGCAGTTAGAATTCCACTGCTTCTTATTTTTTCAAGCATCCCATATTTTTTAAATGCTTTCAAATTTTTATAATTTAAAAATATATATTCATAAAGGATGCCTTTCTAGTCTCAAGTTGCATTTAAATTTAAAATTAATTAATTATCATATAAGGTAAGAAGGTGCTCATACCGGCACCGATTGGATAGACAGGATAAAAAAAAAGAAATAAGTAGTCGATATCGCTCAGAAACAACTAGTAGTTTCGAAAAAAATATGGTAGAAATAAAAAATCTTTTCTCCTTATATTGTATAGGATTTGACAAATAAAACAAATTTGATGAATTCTGGTAATCTATACAACTGGAAACTGACTGAAGGTTCATTAATTAAATTGATTGATCGTTACGGGATAATTAATTAATTAAGAATAATACCGAATAAAAATACTAAAAATACAACTTTTCCGTTTCCCGCCAAGGAAACTAATTAAGCAAAACGTTTTGGACTCCCACGGTTACATTTACTCTTACATTTTTTTCATGAATTACAATACCTCTGTAATTGTAAATATAACTAACATTTTCATTGTATAAATACGGAAAGTTTATACAATTACACAAATTAAAGCATTGTATTGTACATAATTACGCTATTTTTAATATTTCTAATAATTCTACACAAATATCATTTATAACGTTTCTGCCATAGATTAGAAAACTGAATGAAAATTCATGATGCGTCAAAGTCAATATAACTATAGCTGAAGCGATTCTCAATGGTACAATAACTTAAGCTTTGTCTATCGGAGCTTTTAAGTGATTGAAATCGAACCCCAATCTCTTTGTTTCCACCCCTCCTTTGACATCCTTAGGTCGATAAACTTTTTACAAGTGTTTTTCAACACCTGTACGAGTCCTAGTTATTGAGGCGGAACCCCCCCTTTTTAATCTTAGATAAAGGGTACATTGAGTACTTAACCATCCTATCTCGGAAACGCAAGTTTACTTCATTCACCCAGTATAAACCTCAGGTCAAGACGATAAGATCCAATTTGCCCTGCTTCGATTCTTTTTAAATTTGTATGTCATACCAATAACCATCTATGATCCTGCGGATTTTTTAGCTCTTACCTCTTTGGAATAAGGTTTGTTTTCCAAGGCAGAGTTTTTATATAGGTTTGTATCATTGTGTCACTGGATACAGGACATGACAATGGCGCCTCTTGTTTTACCGGCCGATGAACAGAATGGGATGAGATTTAACTGAAGATAGAAGCGAAAAGCGATTTTCTAACTTTTACTGAACAAAGCAGTAGTTTATAATCTAGTTTGCATAGTAATAATGAAAAGTGCTGTTTGTTTTAACCGTAGAAGATAATTTTGTTTAGATAGCGTAAAATTCGTTCATGCAATGTATTCATATAAACCTAGACAGTAATTAGAATTACGATACGTCGATAGGTAGACCAGACTCTAAGAAAACCAACTCCAAGCTTATTTGCTGAAATTTGGTTGAAAATAATTTAAACATTATGCAGTAAACATCTAAACCATACAACTTAATTTAAAAAATTGTTCAAAGTCATTTTCATATTAATCCATCAGGCACAAACAATAACGACTTATAATTATAAAGATTATTTTACAAGAAGGATAAAAACATTGTTAAAAAGGAAGTAATGAACCCTCTTCCTTATCCCTTAACAGATTAGATCGGCCACTCCACTCCCGTTTTAATATTCTTCTAAAATATATCCTTTTTATTGAGTCAGCGTTTCATCTTAATACCACTTAACGCTAATGGCCCTTAAAAATTAGTTAAACTCAAGGAAAATTTATAAATTGCTTAAACAAGAGGTTACTTTATACTGGGTCTTTAGCAAATTGTGCGAGACGTGTTTTTGAAGAAGGGTGAAAATTTCGGTTGGGCTTTTGTTATATTGCATTTTTATTTGTCTCTTTATCTCTCACTTATCACTACATAGTATAAAACAAAGTCCCTGTCTCTCTCTGTGTCCTTTTGTATGCTTAAATATTTAAAACTAACAAAGAAATTAGATAGAGTGATTCAAGAGGAAGGTTTATATGTATTTATTATAGGTTTATATAACATCTATTAAATGACTCCAAATTCAACATGTACGAAGCCGCGGACAAAGCTAGTACAAAATAAATGAAATTTTAGCTCTTTAGGTATGTATCATTATCATTATCATTATTTATTTATCATTAATATTATTACAAAAATTATACAAATTTACATTTGTACATCCATTTCAGGTAAAATGTCATATTATACATAGCAATTATTAGAAAAGTAAACAATAAGACTTCCCTCTGTGCTAGTCGACCGACTGTGTTACAGCAGGGAAGAATTACATAATTTTATTATTGTTACAATTATTTTTTTGTCTAGTGGTAAGGTTTAAGTATTCAGTTTATAGTTATACAATTCTTAGAGTTATACAATTTCAATAGTATAAGGACGGAAGAATTAAATTTAACTTGTTCTAGATAATACTAGTCACTAGCAGTTTTTCTGTCTCATCGTAGTCGAGGCGTAGCAGAAATGTATCTAATGATTTGCTGCAAAGATATCTACTCTTCTCATTTATTTTTATTTTCTTATTAATGTAGTTATATAAATAAGGAGCAAAACGAGAGCAAATTGCTTCACGGTCTACCAATACCTTGCTGAAGTGGAAGCAAATTTACACATACATGTTATTTCAACAAGCAAACAAACATAAACAACCTCGAAGTTTGAACTAAGCAAATATAATAAGTTTTTGCAGCTATCTAGCGAGAAGATGTCCCACAAATTATGACATTTGCGACTTATTTTTAACACCAGACAACAATCAGTTTCCCTACACTAATATTCGAAACAGGAATTCATTGATTATGAGCTAAGGATAAACTCGAATACTGCTTGCCATATTTTCTGATAGTTCTCACCATTAGAAACCTAGATATACTATCAGTTTTTTCCCTTGCATAGTCATTGACGTACTATAAGCATCACAAAATCCTATTAAAAGGCCTTTTCATTTATCCACTGACTCCAAATGGACGAGTAGGTAGAGCTTATAGTAATTATATTAATTTATTTTTTGAGTGGCTTGAAGTCGGTTCAATGCTTGTTAAGAAATTTATATTGTTCGTCAATGAGCGTAGTACATAAATTATATCGCCGTAAGCAAAAACCTCCCTTACAATCCAACTGCACCAAGTGGCACATTTGTGCAGGTTATTGTCTACATCAGGTATTAGAGTTAGATTGGCCTACGGGTGTCGCATACAAAGGCAATGTTAGACATTGTTAGTCGACTGACGACGCTAAAGTTTATTGCTACAATGGTTCACTTGAGTGTCGCGTTATATGCATCTTGTTATACGTCTGGTACTTTGAACATTTTAGCAATGTTTTGTAATTAATTTCTTTCATTACGAGATTATTGAAATGTGTATTTTATTTGCATTATATAATTGAGTATAAGATTTGAAGGTCCAAAGATCGTTTGATAATCTTATAGATAATGATATAATAAGTATCTTGTAGATATGTTATGAAAATCATGTATAATTTTTTATTATTCTTTTGAGTGGAATATAATAGCTTTTTCTTATTGTTGGAATTATTCTGTCTACAAACGCCGCAAAATACGGTAAACCATTTTATACACACTTATCTCATTTTAAGTCCAAATCAAGATTATATTATATTATTTTGTACAATAAATAACAGATGTTGGCTAAAATGGTTAAAACTTCAGTTTATTTTAATCCAACTAACCAGCTAAACCACATACGCTGGGCTTATAAGCTTATACTTATAACTAAAATGGAAGGCATGCGCATTAAAATAATATAAAACACAATCTAACAGATTTGATCAATGTGAAACTGATGCATTTAACTTTAATAAACATGAAATTCATATTTACATTGAGCAACTTTTTATTTTTTCATGGTCTATTAAAATCTAAAAAAAAAAACTAAAATGCGACGAACCCAGAAAACAATCAAGTTAAATTAAATTCAATTCCATTATCACAAATACGTAGCAATCACAAAATTCGAACAAGAAAAATACAAAATATATTTCTTGGACGTGACCAAGCAATTAAAGAGACGCAGGAATAATATTTTCTTACCATTACAAAAGAACGTTTATGTTGAAATATTTAAATGAATTGGGCGTTTCCACCACTCTCCACAGTAGGTACATCTGTGAGATGTATCTCAGAGAAAAAAATCCATAATGTAAGGAGGTGCAATAAAACATTACTTACATAATTGTGGAAATGCATGTGCCATTATAATTGTGTGGTTTGGAAGGATTTGAGTAACTACTCCTTCTTAGCAGACTGAAAAAACGGTGCGAATCCTTTCTATCACATCAATCAGTACCTACGTTACTTACCTTATAATTGGCAACAACACTGTTGTTTGTACGATGTAATCTTTATTATAGAAGAAGTAAGGAATAGTATAAGAGAGGGTTGTCAGACTCCGCCATTATGTTTTTGAGAATGTGGTTGCAAGGTAATCCAATTAGTGCCAAATTTTCCTTGACTTCGTTTTGGTATAAGTTTTTCATTACATAGTTTTAGTTATACTACCTAACTATTCTTCAATTTCCCTATAGTTTGTTTGATATACATATGATAATATAGCTGTTACAAGGGATTTACGAAACCAAATAGTTACCCCGTTCCCGTGGGTTTTCGGTATAAAACTGTATTATTATTATATCCTTTCTAGAATCTTAAACTATCCCTGTATAAAATTTAGTACAAATCGCCTCAGTAGTGAAGGCGTGAAGAAGAGGACACAGACAGGCAAACAGACAAAATTACTTCCCATTTATAATATTAGTACGGATGTAAAAGTGAAATAACATAAAAGTACATATTCTTGAACAAACTTGGTATAAACGCTTAAGTGTTTAAATTAAAAAAACTGTATCCTGATAGGATCCCCACGGAGAACGTGTTAAAAATTCTGAAAAAACCCCACGTAAAGAATGTTATAAGACCCGTAGGAATTTTAGACACACGTGTCTGACATCAGCTTTGCAAGGTCAAAAAACTTAACGCAATAAAAACATCGTAGTTGGCATTGCGAAAAACATTCTCTTCCATTACAAATTCCGCTTCACAAATAAGAAAAAAACCTCCATGTCACTAGCTGATAAGGTATCTGCTTCGGAATCGTTTTTTCAACAAGGCTGCGGTTATATTTGACATATTTAACGCTCTCAGTCATAATATATTGTATAGTTTTAAATACAGTTTACCAAAAAATTACCTACCGTGATTTCTTCTATCATTCTGAACTCAGTGTTTGCTAAAATACTAATTTGGCCATAGAATAAAATAAGTAATAGATATTGCTGTGATATTGGGATTGTTTTCATTCTTGAAATAGAATAGTATTATTATACACTATGATCAGTTTAATACAAACTTCAGTTCAAATACATCTTTAACGCATAGTAGATAAGCGAGGAATTCATGTTAACTTCGATTTTGTAATAGAAAATTGTCAGATTTAGTTAGTAAGAATGTGGAAAATCCGCAATTTCATTGGCTTATTTGTAAATTTCCCATAAAAAAAAAAATAATTGCTGCTATAATGGTCACTAAAATTGTAATTTATACATTAAGCTATAATTTTCTTTAACAATGAAAACGCACCATACTCCATATACAATCTACTCGCATTTTTCCCTACAACAGATGTCAAGAGCACGTTCGTTATTGTATTCTGAGCTATTGTTTATAAAACGGCTTATCGTACTTGTTTCTTGATCCTTGCATTGGTATGCCCTAGGTTTTGTTTGGCATCCCTGTGGATTTAATGAACGTACTATAACTTTAAACATAGATTATCCTTTTTTGAGTGGGAAAATCTTTCACGGATACAGATCACCTGGGTGGTGCCCAGGCTATGTCGGATTCTTACCCAGTTAAACCCTAATGCGTTCCATCGAACCGCTATAGTGAAGGGGCCACGGTAGCTTGTTAGGATTCGTCCTACCCCATCGGCTACAGCTCGATACCGCGCCAAGCGCTATATCTACTTAATTATTATTTTTTGTCAGATTAAATAAAAGTTTAATACAGTTATTTTTACTGCAAACAAAGTACTACATAGATACATAGTATTTCCCGTGTCATTCCTTTTCAAAGTACGCAGCCAACGATAGCGTTTATTAATACAAATATAAGGTATTAAATGCATAAAAATTTGGTATATAATAAGAACATAAATTACTAATACTCCTTTGAATCACTCCAAACTAGACTGAATTCCATAAAATACAAGCAAGCGCCTCCACGATTTATTCCACGCAGTGAATAAATAAAATCAAACCAATCAGTACGCTAAGCCCCACAGTATATCGAAATATTCAATGTCCAATAACATCGAGATTTCCAAGTGTTCCTTTAGTTTTCTTTTCAATTTCCAACTGTCGCAGACTCGACTGAAATGTTCGAGACAAGAACGGAAATAGATCGTTGCAACTTTATGGATACGGCGGAACAATACAGCTATGTTTGAGGACGCAATAAAACAAATTTTTTCTCCAAACTAAAATAACATATGAATGCATATTTATTCATATTACTTACAGCTCTAATAATACCATCTAGGCCCAAATTTATGTGACTTGTCAAAAATAAGTAACATATTTTGGGGTGTTGCATGTTGCTCAGCTTCTTGGTCTAAAACATTTTGAGTTTCGTCTTCTTTTCTTTTGTAAATTCTCGCAAGAAGTATATGAAGTTTTCTATTATCCTATACGTTTACTGTCTTTAATAAAGAGTGTTCGAAATGAAATTATTTAATGTTGGTAACCCAAATAATAAATTGATTGTAGTGTCACTGATCCTTGATAATGAAATTTTAAAATCGAGTCAAAATGAGTCACATCATACACATCTACAGGTGAGGATGAAAAGGATTGTAATAATTTTAGGTTACAATAATATGTCCATTGACTGGAATCAAAATGGCATCAAGACATTGCTAAGTACACGTGATATTGTATATATGATAGTTTGTTTTCATCACTTTTGAAATATTTGCTCATGAAGCGATTCATTATTCGAGTTGTAATAAAAAAATCTCTTAGAAACACGATATAAAAATAATGTATAATTAAAGTTGAAATATGAATAAAGATGTATTTCAGGAGGCTAGCAAGCTATAACCAAAAATCAATTGCATAATTTTCATACAGAAAAAGAATTATAATTTTGTTATCCTTAATTCACCAAATATTCGTTTTCAAAGCAAACATTCGTATCCATATAATTCTTTAGTTAAATTCGATACAGCGACTTAAATTCGATGTTTATAGAAAAGGAAGCGCCTCTGCTAGAAGAGAAGTTAGTTTGCTTAATATGATTTCAACTGTCTGAGCAATGTGTATAAGAAATAAGTAAATTGTGGTTACGAACAAATTTCATCGGTGAGATAATGATGAAAGACTAGCTACAATTATTTTTTTTATGTTTTAGCGGGAAACTGAGTGGTGGTTCGCCTGATGGTAAGCGATCACCACTAACCGTGAACATTCGCTGAGCCAGTGCCTCTGCGAATGCACTTCCCGCTTTTGAAGAATAAGGGTTATGGAAAGGAGTTGAATTAGACTGGGAAGTTTGAAAAAAATAGGCCTAAAGCTCCCCTTCTCACCGTACGAAAAACAATAACATTACTATGCTACTGTTTCACGCGGCACGCCGGCCTTCTCTGGGGGTGTGGTAATTGCGTGCGAATTGGCCCAATTCGTGCCGAAGCGTGCTCGACTCCCACATTGAAAACACAATTTGAGGAAATGTAAAAAAAATTCTTTTGTATGTATCTTGTCCATAACTGCTTAGATATCAATTATTATCATAATATTATGCATCCGTCAGTGATATTGTTAAGTGGATTTATTTATTTTTTTGTCTTTCTTTCACGCTGCAAACGATTTTATGATAATACTTGCTGCGCCCCGCGGTTTCACCAGTCTGTATCCCGTAGGAATATCGGGATAAAAAGCCTATATGTTAATCCAGTTGTCTACGATATTTATACCGAATACAATGATATTTGGTACGTAGACATCTGCAGTAGATGTCTACGTACCAAATATCATTGCATTCGGTTCAGCAGTTTTTACGTGAAAGAGCAACAAACACACACACATACTTACAAACTTTCGCATTTATAATATTAGTAGGATAGTAGGATTAGTAGGATGGGATTAGTAGGAAGTAGGATTATTAAAAGGCTACAGAGTGATAATGACTTTTTACCGCGGTGAAATTTCTCAATCCTTTGGGAATATTCTTTGACTACGCGGATGGAAAGTACTTTATATCACTTTAACTACGCAAGTAATTAATTTTATTTAACAAACTCATTACAATAATGTGTCGATAAAACTTTCATTAATTGATCTTCTTTTTCTTGTTTTGGTCGGTTAACTACTACTCTTCCTTTACCTACAAAATTATACGTGAACAATAAATGTTTTAATTAATGTAATCAATATAAAAGAGAATGATTGGCTCTTTTAATAATAGGCAACACCTATGTAAAAATTTTAAAAATAATATGGTTCTAGTTAGGAGAAATTACCTATGTCAAAAAACATTAACAGTTAATTAAAAGTTGATTAAAAATGTGTAGTTTTATTTGAATAACATACATAATAGGTATTTTAAAATTACTCGAAAAAAGTCCAGCAAATTCAAATGTATAAAATGCATAGTGCTATAAACATGCTACAAGAATCTATTGGTACTTGGATGACACTGAGCTGAGACGTGGGTGATGCGTGGGCACAGAATAATAGGTACAAGCGTGGGTTGTATGGTTTCCCGATGCAAAAAATCTCTTTCGTATCAAGGTTCCTAATAGGAATGGAGTAGCATGCGCAAAAAGATCCTCGTCCACTAAATATCACCACCACAGAGTATGCATAATATGACAGACGAATAACGTCTGCGACAGTGTTGCTGAGGTTTTTTATGAAGATATTTTTTTTTTTAAATATCATTTATAAAGCACTAGCTGTGCCCCGTTGTCTCACCCGCCTAAGTGGCCTATGTGTTATTTCAGCTGTCCATCTACGTAACAAATTTTATTGCAATCGTGTCAGTAGTTTTTGCGTTTAAGATTAACAAACATACACATATCCTTACAAACTTTCGCATTTATAATATTAAGTAGGAATAGTAGGAATAAGAAGTAGGATTTCAATGCTATAAAACTAAGCAATTTAATTTATAAATGATTTACTCATTTTGTTAGTTATGGTAGTGGGTATACAATATACATGTGCATTGTCCCACTCCGTGCTTTAGATAATAAAAATTTAGGTAAAGTGTAGAAAATAATTTAAAATGAAAAAAAAAAGAACGATAGTCAGCGTGACCAATGTAAGTGTCACGAATTTAAGTGATTTAATAAATAAATTTAGTGTATTTCAAATATATATTCTTACCATTTCTATTTTTAAGTTACAATAATCGTTATCCACAAATTGCATTTTGCCGTGCTTTCTGAGCAGCGAATTTGTTCAGCAAATCATCACAAATGACCATAGCAATTGTGATTCAATAACCAGAGCGTTCAACCTGTTTTCGTAAATTTTTTACTCATCTTGAAATACCCCAAGTTTTAGTTATTTAGAAGTAGGTGTAAGTCTCAGCGTTACTCGCATGGTACCTGGGTAAAATGTATCCAATGTGCTAATCCAGACTAATCTATCTATACCTTATTTCATACAGATACAGTAAACTGTAAAAAGTTACAAGCATCCATATTTACAAACTTTCACATTTATAATATTAATAAGATGATGCATCAGGCAAGTCATTCCACAATAAATAGTGAGAAATTAATAATTTCTCCTCAAGTGAACTGTGGATGAATGCCACATATTGAAATGTTGAGAGAGATATTTCAGCTTGGGGCGGCTATTTTAGTGATGAGATTCAGCAGGTTGGTTAGCTTTATTGTATGGATACAGATCTTGTTTAAGGGTTAATGCCATAATCCACCATGCTTATCAGATGCCTCTTGTCACATGTTATTGAACAAAACATTTTTTTTTCGTTACAGTTTATTGGTAACAATTAATGGAACCCATTATATTATTGTGTGTTAAATAGTTCCCAATTATGTAATATATGTAAATATTAATTAATAATAATTTAACATATTGAACTTGGTATAAAAAAACATTTTATTTCTTATTCTAAATATGAATTTAAGAAATTTTATTAGCTTAGTTTCTTTTCTTATGTCAATAAATAATATAAACAATTATTTATTTTTGAAACAAATGTAATGTGAAAAGTAAAATGTATTTTTCATAAATTCATGCCCTCAATAACAATGTTGCCATAGTATAATTTTTATTGCAAGATTCCTTATAACAGAACTTCCCATTCATTGTCTGTTGGCTTAATAATCTTTGTATTAAGTAAATGAAAGTGCAAATGATATGTTTTATAAGTATATTGTTATAACATGAATAAATGGTATTTCATTATATGTAAATGAAATTGATATAAAATTTTAATATTCACTATGATGAGATCAATGTTGCTTGAGATCCATTCAAGTCAATCTTATGATAACATTAGGAAGGTCATATAAATTCCCTCTTTTGTGGGTTATGGGGGTTATATAATATTACTTATATTGTACATCTATTGATCGATTTTCTTTACGGACTTTATGATCAGCTTTCTGTGTCCTGTCAGATCAAATTTTTTAAGGTACCACCGGGAATCGATGCCACGACTCCACGGTTTTATTCTAACACGTTCAACACTACGCAAATAGATATTAATGTTGTAATTAAAAGCCTAGTCTCTCATTACTTTGAGCAGTTTTATTCGTCGGTTGATTTTTTTTTTCAGATAAAATTATCAACATTTCGAGACGTGAGCTACATAAAATTTGTTAGCTACCTATTAATTATTAGATCAAAAAAACTATATATTTTTACGTAACAAGCTAAAAACCTATATAGGTAGTTCATGACGATCTATATTTGGTTATGATATTTTTACGGAACACAAATTCAATTTATGTTCCAGAAGAATTTATAACGTGTGATCTTTCATAACTTCTACGTCATTTGTCGCGAAATCAAAAAGGTTTTAGAAATATTTAATAATATTGCAAAAATGTCCTGAAGGCAAACGTTATATATAAAAATACAGATATTCACCTATTTAAAGCCTTACAGATATATAGGTAACTGATGAGATAAAAAAAAAATTATAAAGATTAATTAATCACCCCACAATGTATAATAAGATTTTGAATGTAGCAAAAATATTTGAAACTCTTTACAACAAGATTGTAAAACAAATACGTAAATTAGCTAATTTAATTATTCGAAATTTGACAGGCCCGCGCAAACAGATAATAAAATCTATAACGTGATATTTAATTACCACGTATTTGTTAGTGTGTTTAAAGGTACCTATCATAGAAGCTATCATTTTCGAGATTGTAGATGTAAAATTTTAAAGTCGATATAATACAATGTTGTAAGTGATATTAAAAAAGTATTTTATTGAACAAATTATATACACATAAAACATGAACCCCAGACTCCCAATATAGCTTTCGCTGTATTTCAGGAGTCTGTGTATTCCCAATACAGGACATAAAAGTTAAATTTATTACAGAATAAAATATAATTGCTGCTACATACATATGAAATTTATATTCTATAATTGAATATAAATTTATGATATTTAACAATTAACAATTTAAATTATTTAAATTATTTATAGGATAAAATTATCATATTTTCACTAACTACTTAAAATCTGTGAGTTTTGTAGAGTAGTGTAGATTGTATGTGTAGTGTGTGTTTGTGTGAATTAATGTATTAAAGTATAAAAAAAACTCAATGTAGGTATATTAATTATTAATGATTTAATGTAATATAAAATTCACTTAACATTAATGTCGTTAGTCATTATGCATAGAAAAAAAGAATAAAATAATAAGATAAAAAAAAAACTTAAATCATGCATTTAAAGCGAGTACTTTTATATTCAAAGGAAATTGGGATTTCCTTTATTAATAAAAAATTATTTATTTACTGGATATATGTATTAATAAGTTCTCTACTTCTGAATAATCAAGTAATATAAGCCATTCTCATATTTTTTGTTTTATTTTATGGTTGGTGAGAGTAAAGGCATTTTTATTGAATAAAATAAAACAATTATAAAGTATAGGTGCTAAGTAATTATACTGCCTTTGAACAAAACGAGTCGAGAGATGGTAAAGGTGATTGATATATTCTTTTTTGATTAGTGAATTGATGCCGTTGGACTCAGTATGCTGATAATCGGTCGTTTTGGAAATCTTTGGGGAGTCCTATGTCCAACAGCGGACGTCCTAAAAGGCTGCAACGATAGTGAATTGTACGAGATATCTAAGCGGTGATAACGTTTAATAATTTGGAGGACATACAATAATATAAATTTATTTCTTATCAAATTACAAGATTTTTCTTAATTATAGACATTTACAATAAATGTGATAAGTGGCACCCGTTCTAGGCTGAGTTCAAAGAACTCGCCTGTGTGGACAGGCACCAGCTTCTTTCCTTACTACAGTTATATTAGTATGCCATACATCTTACGAACACTTAGTACATTAGCCCTATTGTATAGTAACGACGTTGGAAATTGAAAAGGAAGTTTGAGGGAGACTGAGCAGAGCTCTGAGGGCACGTTTTATTTGTATCATATAGGTTTCAACAGCACCTCCCCAATTAACAATACAATATGAAGTAAAACATCCGTTCTAATAATTAATTCCGGGTTAGAAATATCTCTCAAAGTTTTAAAAATAACTATCATTCTTCTAAGCCTGTTCGTCATGCTTAATATGTTCTTTCCAGTTGAATTTATCATCAATCTATTTAAATACTAGCTGCTCGCCCCGGCTCCGCCTGGGTAGTCATTTATCGTAATTTAAATAATATAAACTATCCTATCTCTCAAGTGGGATCGAACTGCACATGGTGTACGAATTTTATTATAATCGGTTAAGTGGTTTAGGAGTCCATTGAGGACAAACATTGTGACACGAGATTTATTTATATATTAAGATATAATATAGATTGTTTCCTCATATGGGCTGTCTAAAAGAGATATAATCTGTGGTGGTGTTATTTTTCAATAATATTTGTCTTCTATTGTAAGATCAGCAAAGTATATAAACAACTGAGTTGATGACATTCCTTGGTACCTAGTGATTAATTTACCATGAATATAGTCGCCTAAACCACGACATACAGCTTTACACAGAACAGACTTTTAACTATTCTGTAAGTTAACCTATGTGTGACTATGACAGGAAATGATTGTTTTAATAATATAGTATTATATATATTATATTATGTTAACTGTGGTTTTAAGCTGCTTTATTAAAGACTATCAAATAGAGGTATACCACGATAATAGGATACTAAGGTATATACTTTCACGAAAAGACTATGATACAGCGTAATATTATATTATTACGTTAAATATCCAAATACATACGTTGTTTACAGCGCCGTAAAAATTTTATAAGCCACGACGCGACAATTTTTTTCGCTCCACGAGCACTTTACTGGAGTTTTGCAACGGTTAAAATCTGAGCTTAAAACCATGGGTACACAGGGTGTTAAGGGGAGGACGAGTGGGGAATATTTAAAATGTGAGTATTATTTTTGTTTCAAAGAAATAATTAATACCGAAGAAGGAGAATGCAACACAAATCACATAAAGCAGCATAATGTTAAAAGAGGTATTTTTCTCCAGATTTAGGACAATTTAGGTAATATATAAACCAATTACCTACTAATGAAATTGTCAAAAATTGCTAATAAATATTTCATGTAATTAACGTATAAAAATTATTCATATGTATACCTTTTATTATGACTTGAAAATTATGTGTATTACCTATCATCATGTAAATTAATTGTTATACTTACACCTCGAAAATTACAAAACCTATTGTAAATTTTTTACTGAATATAAAAAAAATGAAGATGCATAAAACCGAGCCCGGAATAGATACATTAATTAAAACCAACTTCTACCAACGTCATTTTGTTAAATAAGCAAAACAAACAGAAACAAAATCACTTCATTCCGCTATAACGTAAATGTACGTTACATTTCTCATGCCACCTTAATTTGTCGCTAAACATAACATGACAGCGAGTGTGTGTCCTCTTAACGCGAGAGGACGCAAACCGTGCATAATTAATATCTTCTAGCGGACACATACTGCATATTCATGAGTACGCCTCAGCATAAAACTAGATTATTAGACCGTTTTCAACTGTTGCAGTTTATTTTTTATCTGTATCAATTCATATTCTCCGCGGGTAAAGCGTTGTGCATTCGTGTTCTATATTTAAAAAGCGCGGCACTTTGCGTTGCAAATACAAAAAAGATGCTCGAGTTTGTTAAATTATATTTAATTAAGGGTTCTTGATATTTGTAAAGGGACGTTAAATACAATGTTTTAAATATAAACATTAATGACAAACGTTAATTTTAAAATGCTACACAATTATTTTTTGTGACCGTTGAAGCAATTATAGCAAAAATGTAATTATATCACTGGCCACAACTTTTATTAAAATAAAAATTGCGTAATATAAATAGCACAAACAGTATTTCAGTAATACTTCAACTAGCTAGCTTTCCCTAAATTGAATCCTGCAGTCACCATAAACAATAAATATTTCATACATTTACTTTTTATTTTATAAACTACCAGGTTATGTCTATGACAAGAAAGTTTTATAAAATCAACGTTATCAGAGCAGTGTTGTTCACGTCAATCGATCGGATCTGTTAAGCAAGCAATTTCCAGATTAAATTCTTGGAAACCAGGTCAGAGGCAGACATAAAAACTTGCTTTTCGAAGCGTGCATCCACCCCTACTATAAAAATTGCCTTTTTTTTAATTACAAAATAATGCACCACGTGTTACTCTGTCTTCTAATTGCGACTTCGTCCACGAAGTGCTTACCTGGTCAAAGTTTTATATCACTTGTCAAACCAGCAACAAAGCCTTTATCACAGATAACATAATACTATACTAGCCTCTATTTAAAGTAATATAATTTACGCAATAGTTTTGCAGTGTGTGATACTCGTACCAACAGTCAGTCTAGTAGAAAAAAATGTATGTATTTTGTTACGGAATATATATTTTAAAATTTTACTTCGTTTTCTTATTATGTTATATAATAACTCTTTTAATGTGTTAATCAATTTGAAAATAACTCATTTTCTAATAAATAAATGACGCGTTTCAGTGTGCAAATTGTGAATAGTTCTCGACTCCAATAAATTCGTTACAATAGTAGAGGTATTCCGTCAAAGCGTAATTTATAGCTTCTCCGATAGAGCTTTTAAGCTACTATGTTGTCTACACAGTGTGCTTATACGTTAGTTTTGATAGGTAAGTATTTCATGCATAATTGTTCTAAAATTCAATCGCATGAGTAAAATGCATATAAAATGTAATAGATAAGACTATGACAACAAGGCATGCTAAAAATTAAAGACTTAATAACGGATTTATCAAATTCAAATGCAAGTTATATTTTTTGCAAAAATGCAATTACATATTATAAATGTTGTTATTACAATATGGTTAACCATTACCTATTGTTTGGGTGTACAAATATTAACAATCTAAAACGAACTAATTATCTTTCTATAGGTATCTACTTCAAAAACTTTAATCGAAAACATTATTAGATCTTAAATGGATCCATTTTTAGCGTTATAATATCGCTATAAACAAAGAAACACATCTAACTTCTATATAATTTCGCACGTAATAAAATTTGTATATGTTATTAAATTCAAATATGAAAAAGATGGGTTTGGATCAGATTTTATTGATAATAACTCTTTAGTATCTACCCAGATGAACACAATATAGGTAATAATTTTTAATCCTCGTTTAACCAGTACTCCGTGCGATATTTCAATACTCATCCTTTAATATACACTAAAGTGTAGGTATATTAACACCAGAATTTCCCATGTTACGGTACAAACTTTAGCATCCTCAGGGAATCTTCTTGTTTGCTTGCTACGGCTACTGTGGTTTATGTTCCGATCGAGAGGGCTTCCTTTAAATGTACCTACTATCTATGTTTGGTTCGGAAATTTCGTATCAACTATGTGCAATGGTAAGGTGCGGGAGACATTTATTTTATTAATTCAATAACTTACTCTAATTATATATACTAAAATGTACAAAGATTACATTAACAGTACATTTTGGGTCAGGTGGAGCTCTGTAAAACGCAGGATTCATTTTAACGATGCAAACGAAAGCTAAAGTTATTTTTTATTTATGTTTACGACGCTTCGACTGGACTAGCCGAAAAATAGTTGCTTGTCTAAGCAACTAACATCACGCATATTACTTGCATCGTTACATTGTAACCACGCGTTTATCAATTTAAACATTGCGCCTGGTCTTTAAATTAAACTATTAGAAATTACTATATAAGAAGTTATTTTACAATAATATGAGAGAGTGTGTGGATGAGTCAATGAGTGTTTGTGTGTGATGTTTAGAACGCTACAATTAACATTTAGTATATGCGAATGTTATAAATGGTGTCCGTTTATCCGGTTTTATTTTATGTATAACTAGCTGCGCCCCGCGGTTTCACCCGCGTACGTCGGTAACCCGTAAGAATATCGGGATAAAAAGTTGCCTATATGTTATTCCAGTTGTGCAGCTGTCTACGTACCAAACTTCATTGCAACCGGTTCTGTAGTTTTTGCGTGAATAACAAACACACACACATCCTTACAAACTTTCATTTATAATATTAGTAGGATGGAATGCATTAAGTATGAGAAATTTATTAATGATATGGTAAGTGTTGTTTAATTAAACTCACAAAAATGATCTGTATTTTGAGGAACAATGTAGCTATCTAGCGGTGAAAGAATTATCAAAATTGGGTCCGTATTTTTTGTGTATATTAAAAATGTACATATAATTTCCTCGTTATAATATTTGTGTATATATTCAAGAGTTTACATTCAAAGCGATAAATACTATGTTTGTGGTTTTAATTAATTAAATAGAATGATAACGGGACTTCACTGTGTATCTTAGGGGAGAGGTCAATTAATAATTAGTTTATGATATAAGTAAAGTCCCTTGTTAATATGAATGATAAATTTTAATGGACGTCCCAAAAGCGAGAGAAGAGCTCAATTTTCTTTAAAAAAAATTACAATAACAGTTTTTTTTTTTAGCTTTTCCAACTCCCTGGATTTTAAACCGATTGTCAGGATTCGTTTTGTATTTGATTGGAAATTCTTGTCATTTGGTCTCATTTTAGAATTTAGGCTTCGTCGTATCGGTGACCTTTTTACGTACTTAGAAAATAATTCAAAGATACAAACACAGACCCTCTTGGTGCAGTGGACACTGATTATCACGCTAGTGGATGAAACAGTTTGATGAATAGATATGCACGAATTATATCTTTTTAAGGATTTAAAAAGTTATTAACACCAGGAATTAATTTTTGAATTCTTTATTTTGTCTAATATATTACACATTTAAAGAAAGATGTCAGTTACCTGGTTCTATGAATGCTTAATGAAATAAAATATTTTCGTCTTTATCTTATAAACTACTCAGACAATTTTAATAACACTTGCTCTTTTATATTCAAGTATTTGTTTATTTATGGCAGAACAAGAAATAGGGCAGATGGTGGTGTTACACGTACTTATTATTACAACACCTTACTGCCGGTTCTATTATAGCATATTATATACTTACAAGTAGTAAAAATGTTAAGGATAGAAATATTTGGATTACGAGGCGATCATGGGTGATCAAATGGTCAGGCGTCACCACGATACTTACGGCGGACGCCGGTTCGACTCCAACTCTAATCATTCTTATTTTATGCAAGAAAAAAGTAAATAAACAAAGGTACACGGGACTTCACCTCACCTCTAAGTCAAAAAAAAGACAACATCTCGTAAGCCAGCGTCAATTAAAATGTTAAAGATTTTTAAATTTGCGTTGTAAGTATAATATGGATACGAGTATAAGCTTTGTGTGACTCATTACGCGGGGGTTTCCTTAATACTAGCATCAAACTATATAAACAACTGGAGCTTGTAATCACTTATCATTCCCGTTTTGTAAACCAACAACCATGTTCGCTAAAATATTTGCACTCACTTTAGTTATCGGCGCGTACAGTCGCGTGCTCCCCAATGATAATGACTTTATTCGGCCTTTTGGTGATCTTTCGAATATAATCAATGATGATTTGGAAGACTATAACTTCGAAAAGACAGCTGAGAGTGTAAGACCTATATATTTGAGTAGAGTAGCTCGCCAAGTTCGTGGTTCGGTAAATACTAATCCTGATGGTAGTGCTAATGTGATGGGAAAAATACCCTTAGCCGGGAATGATAAGAATATTTTGAGCGGTGTAGGTGGGATATATGGGGCAAAGGATGGAGGTTTTAGCGCCGCTTCTGCTGGTCTTGCTTTGGATAATATGTGAGTAGATTCTTTTTTTATACAAATGAATTCTAAAATTATAATATGTATTTTTCTGTATGATCAAACTCAATATTTGTTTATTTGATTAAACTATTTAAAGAAGCGCTTGTACAATTAATTAGATAAAAACATGCATTGTGTAGGATAATAAAAAATAGAGCAAACTACTTAGAGGTCTAAGTAATTTGGTCAAATTTTCTTTCAATCAATAATTTAATCTAACATAGGAGTTATCGCCTTGTTAACTTAATATACAGAAAGTACTTTCTTTATGGTTGAGTGTAAAAACTGCTGGACCGATTTCATTTACAATTATATAATAGGTTATATTCTGTCTCGGGTTCAAGAAAACCTGATACAAGCGAAAAATAGTTATTTTTACACAACTCTTTCAATACTAAATCATTATTTCGGTTACGTTTGTAGAAACGGCCACGGCGCAAGTATTACGGGAAAGCACATCCCAGATTTCGGAAACCAACTAACAGGCGCAGGAAAAGTTAACCTGTTCCATAATGACAAACATGACTTAAACGCCAATGCCTTCGCAACGAGATCTTTCCCGAAGAATCCTGTGATACCAAACTTCAATACGTATGGAGCTGGCGTAGATTATACATTCAAGTGAGTTTCTTAGTAGTTTCTTATATCATACTAGCTGACCCGGAAAACGTTGTTCTGTCTTACTCTTATCTTTTTGGGGTTGTGTCAAATAGATGTTGGCCGATTCTCTGACCTATCCGATATGCATATAAAATTTCATAGGAATCCAGTCCATCCGTATCGAAGAATATGGAATTGAACATTGTGACACGAAAATTTTATATATCTATAGATTTTGCACAAAATAAGAAGATACATTTTTCCATTATCGTCAACGTAATTAGCACGTTTTATTTCCACAGCATATAATGTCTTAATTGAGCGTGTCGTACATATCTTTTTTTTTCTGTTGGCATCTAAGCTGATGGTTCGCATGATGGTAAACAATCACCACCAAACTATTCGTAACTTGACGAAAAGTTAACAACTCGTTGAGCTCATGTCTATTAAAATGATAAATGCTTTTGTCGCCTCAATTTAAAACGTGGCGAATTCGTAGCTTTTGTGCCTTGGTGTTCAGATGTTGTTTATTCAATGTTCGACCCACATTGTTAATAGTCTTTGTGACTGGCTGAGATTTGATATCAATTGACTTCATCAATTTACCAGTAGTGCTGAATCAGTAGGTACATTCTCATTACGTTTAAGGTTATATTCAACCTGTTTTGAAGAGGTTCAATATAATTCAAATACATAGGCACGAGTCTAAATCTTTTGTATCTCATTTAATTCAATAAATTAATTATAATATTTCCAGTAACAAAGTTGGCGCATCATTAGGCGTCGCTCACACGGATCTCCTGAAGCGTACTGATTACTCAGCTATGGGCAACTTGAATCTCTTCAGGAATCCCAGCAGCTCATTAGACTTTAATGCTGGAGCCACACGTTCTATGTCACCATACATACCGAAAAGCAATTGGGAACCCACGTTTGGAATGACGTATTCTAGATATTTTTAATTATAACGTATGGAAGAGATTTTAACTTCATGTCATGTAGCATATATTGTATATTATGTGTTAATTTGGTTTCGAATTGTTAGTGTTTAGATATAATATTGGCAATGTCGTCGAATAAATGTAATATGAATTGTATCTAGAGACACCTCGAGACTGATTATGTATATGACAGATACAATAAAGTATTGTAAGATAACTTTCTCGTTTTATTTGAAACGCATAACTCACGTAAGTTAACCTAACCTAATGCGAGCAAGGGAACGAACTTCAAAAAATGTGACCTTACATGACGAAGAAATTTGAAATTTTATAGTAGTTACGAATAATTTTTGACCATAAATGTGTTACATTTATTAATGTATTTATTTATTAAATTTAATAGACACTATGGGGCTATTTTGGACATGATTATTGATTACATTATAACTACTTATCTACAACCTCATATACCTACTCATTCGTTTACGATTTAATGTGGCTTCTTCGGTACTTACACTTTGGATTTTTGAATAAATACATCAAATGGAAGAAGTTTTTGTTCCTTAATCCCCATCAAAACACAACAAAACGAAATAACTACCCTGAAAGATAAAAAAGCAACCGTAAATATAAATTTTCGACTTTACAACAATACTAAAACAAGGGAATTTGTAGCGAAACGATAATGTCGGTAGTTAATGTAAGAGGAATGAGGGTACTTTGAAATTTATTGCGGAGTTACGATCTAGGCACGACCTTTGAGGGTTTGTGTACACAAGGCTTTAGTTTTTAACTTAAGTAATTAAATGAAGACGTTCAATTACGTTAATAGTATTTCTTTAGACGGTTTTCTGTTGGATAAATATTGTTATAAAATAGTGAAGTGAAGTAAAAAACCAAACTGTGATGTTATAATAAATATATAATAATAATAAATTATAAATTATATAAATATAATAATAATAAATTATAAATTATATAAATATAATAATAATAAATTATAAATAAATAATTAGCTAGATCAAATTATTATTTTCTACAATCAATTACGTCAATTTTGTAGAAGGACCACTCATAATTTGAAAATGGAACCAAATGACAATTTGCTGCAAAATCCGTTCGGTTCAATCGGTTGCATTATGATATATAATATAACACATTATTGTGATCACATTTAGAAAGGTTAAGACGGAAATTGAAAATAAAATCGTTTTTATGTAAAGAGACTGTTATTTTAATTTACAATTAACACATGGCCAATGTGAGGCCGATAGCATTCAGGGATCACGTAGAGTACAGTACAGGTACAAATGCAACAGCGGAAGATTTTTTAAGTCGGTTCTACAACGTCACAAAATCAGTAAAACATTTCAAAATCAGTTTACTAGATCCAGAGATTACCCCCTACAACCTAACAAACTTACAAACGTTACCCCTATATTATATACTAGCTTTTGCCCGCGGCTTCGCACACGTTTTATTGGCAGTAGTCAAAAAGATGTTAATACATATAAACCTTCCTCTCCTGAATCAGTCTTTATTAAAGACTAGCTGTCCGCCCCGGCTTCGCCCGTGGTACATATAAAGCCTAAATTCTCCCTCAATACTTTTATTGTAGTTGTGTTCATCTAAAACTGAAAGAATTCAAAACGGATCAGTAGTTCCTGAGATTAGCACGTTCAAACAAACAAACGAACAAACTCTTCAGCTTTATAATATATAGCTGTCCAGTTGAATATCTGAATTATTGCGATTAGAGTTATATATTTGAATTTAAATAATATCAAACGAACTAACTAACCCTTCCGCTTTATAGATATACTGGTTTGGATGTTTCAATAAAGATATGTTACGGAACCCTATTTTTTTCCATAATAAAATATAGTCTATGTTACTCATGGATAATGTAGCTTTCGAATAATAAAGGAATTTTTAAAATCGGTCCAGTAGTTTTTGAGCCTATTCATTACAACCAAACAAACAAACAAACAAAGTTTTCCTCTTTATAATATTAGTGTAGAAGTATAAATAACATTCTACAATTTATGAAATGTAATAAAAATTGCCAGGAATTTTCGCAATACAAACGCGTGAACGTAGCACAAAATAAAAGAGCGTAAAGCTCATTTAATTATAAAGTCTCAAACGCTTTGGAAGATAAACAGAAAATACTTTGGCAGTTGTGAAAAATCCCAACAAATTTTATGTACAAGAAGCGACTCGAGAGCAGACATTGATAGCTAAGTGCTTAATGTATCCGGAGAGGCTGCGCTGCGAAATTGAAATTGTTTTAGGTTGCTTACGGACGTAGCGCTTTCTAAAATGTATATAATTTTTGTATCTTTATATGTTATAGTTTGCAAAGGATCCGGTGAGTTGCCCGATGGTAGTGACCAGCACCGCCCACAAACATTTGCAGAGGCTATGTGCCTGCTCAAATGAATGCCAACTTTTCTGGATAAGATATAACGAAAGGATCGGTGGCGGCAATAAGGTAAAGACTAACCGGAAGCCCGTTTCCATGTCCTTGCCGCTTCGGTAAGGAAATGAAAACGGGCCTCCGGCTCCCCCAATCATTGTACGAAATACAGTATGGTAGCTTCCTTAGTACGAGCTGATCAAATTCGTGATGACACCATACGCAAAGCGTCCTTTAAATTATATTTAAATTAATCTCTAACTTTCCCACCAATTTTACTTATATTATTTATAAAATTTACTGAACATCTATTTTAGATAATTTATGCCATGGACAGTGGTCATGCAATGGTGGCCGGAAAACTGTATTGTATTGACTTAAAGAGTAAAAAAAATCACAAATACAAATATAGTTTATTAAAAATCGCAATGTATGAACCGAATCTTACGTAAAGTCTTCTTAAGAGTTATTCAGGTTTAATATTTCGCAAACAAAATAAGCTCTAATAGCGAACGCTTATGGCTTCTTGCCACAACTTATCAATATTGTTTAAGATTAAACACTAGAATAGTAACAAAGAGGAATCTTATTACATAAATAGTAGGTTACATTTTGTATATCACGCTTTCTATAAAATTTGTTATTAATTGCTTTCAGCCCACATCTGGACTATGAAAGACAAATTTGTAGAGGATGGATAAGAGAAGGAAAATAGTATACTAAATTGATATTTTTTCATGTATCAATGTGTGCTCTGAAAATATAGTTGCATATAAAATGTATTTGAAGTAAACTTACTCCATAAAGCTTCCAAGAAGTCGTTTTGTTACGCGTTACCACGGCCTTCGTTTCCAAAGAGCCCTGGGTTATGTCTCTTCCTTTCCAAAGGGCCCTGGGTTATGTCTCTTCCTTTCCAAAGGGCCCTGGGTTATGTCACACTCCCACTCCTATAGTGGACTACCGACTAAACTCAACTGTGTTCCATCCAGCCGCTTTAATGAAATGAAATGAAATGAGGACACGGGGCACAGCTGGTTGCAATTCGTCCCAATTCCCTCGGCAGCAATCATTATCACACTTGCGTTACTGAAAGACCAGCATTATAAAGCTACTCGTACATTTCTATGAACTCATTAATCATGGCAATATTATGGCAGTATATAAGTGTATAATCTATGGTATTATGTTATCTGTGATCATAGTAATTACAGATTAAACAGAGCAGATGCAAATTAGTAAACATGACGTGTCGTTATAAACTTGTTATTTATTAATGAGTTTCGTTGAGTTGCAAAATTTGCTATAGTGAACGATTATCCGCGGTTGGCTGTAATTAACAATTGTAATCACATTAGGTTCTGGTTTAGTGAATACAGTTTAGGTATTTTATAAATACTCTTATTTATATATATATAATTTCTCTGAATTGCAGTTTTGTTCTATCTGATGACTTTTGATTTTGTTAAGTGCTTTAAGCTTTAAGCTGCTTTAAGCTACATGACCTAAAATGCGTGTTTTATAATGCCTTGTATGATTCACTGAATTAAAAAGAATTGAATGGTATGTTTCCTGAAGAATATCATACGTTGAAATATAATATCCTGCTATTTTATGTCGATTAGCATTATATTTTATTATTTGATAGCATTACAAAAAAATATAACTTGGCAATTTGATACAAGAAAAAAATCAAAAAGAAATATTTCTTTCAACGATTAAAAACCATGCTATTATACGGCCAATCATTCCGATCTTTGGGGAAATATTGTACACGTATTTAATTTTTTTTTGTTAATTTTTGTTTTAATACAACCACAAATAATGTAATACCATATGTCTTAAGTAAATTTCGCATTTTTCTGTGGGAAATTGTTTATTTCGGTTGCTTACAAACAATTATAAACAAGGTTGGTACGACCATAAATTGGATGGGTGACTAATTTCTTTTGCTTAGTTGCTCTAGTTGCTCTTTAGTTTATTTGTACGGAACCCTGAATGTCGCGAATCTGACTTGCTGTTATGTTTTTTAGTTCTCATACTAACTAAGGAGACGGGGCCACTGGTTAGTTTAGCTATACATAATGCATTAGAAGTTGGCCAAGAATACAAGAATGGCTGAAGTTTCATACGACATCCCAAGCGGACGGTCTAGAATCTCAAAGATTCCCTTGAGCTTGTCGTTACCTTGCTAAAGTTCTGGTTCGAACACTTTCGTTTGTCGTGTATAAACTATTGTGTAATATCGTTATCGATGCGTAAAGTTAATTTATATGGATAAAACTATGATTTTCGTTGCATTTTATTTATTTATTACTCTTTAACAAAAATTGTACAAGAAACTTAAAAATATATTCTTATATTAATAACAAGTAAAAAAGAAGAAGAGAACAATTTGTTGGGCGGCCTTATCACTCAGAAGTGATCTCTTCCAGGCAACCCGGGCAAAAGGTAACAAGCATTAATTGAGTACTGGCGGGTCGAGAAAAGAAATAGCAAAATAACTTACAACATATACATAATATAATATATACATATACACATACACAAATAAATAACACAAATACGTACAACATTCTCATATATACATATAAATCGAATTAAATAGTAATTTCAAATATATAAAGGAGACTTAGGATTTGAATATAATAAAATAAATACCAACTAAATGCATTGCACATGCATTATATGTGAAAATAATTGTAATAGCAACACTTACCCATTCTTAACGGATTGATTCACAAATATATATTCCCATGCGTTTATCATAATGGGTATTATAGTTTTATAATATTACAAATAATTATAATGACATTATCCACCAATTATTGCATTGTGTCCACTCATATCGATTGAATAATATATTCAAAAATTCTCTTTTAAATGTTATCGACAGCTCTCACTTTTAAATGTTATCGACAACAGAGTACGTAAACAAAAAAAAAGTATTATTTTAAATATGAGGTTCCATTTGGTCAAAATAGCGTTACAACCTAAGATTAGTATTCATTCTCAATTACACGTATACATATAGGAACAATCATGCTCAATATTCGATAACCTAAACCAACATTGAAAAGAGCAAATATGTAACGTTTCGAACGTAGCTAACATAGTACTATTATGTAACCTAACCAAGCTTTATATACCTAGTATCTAGTAAATTTGGATGTTCGCCAAATGCAACGCTCATCCATTATGTTGACTCAGCACTGTATGGGGAGGCCGCGTTTTCATTGTTACACGAGATTTATTATTATTATTATTTTATTGAAGCACACTAGCAGCTAAAAAGCTGATGCGTGTGTATTTTATGATTTGAAGAAAACATTTAGTTCATCCAATTTATGATTAAAACTATTCAACGTGGGTGCCATTATGACACTCTCGGGTAGTCTATTCCACTCTGTGACAACACATTTGAACACGATTTTATGGTTAGACACGGACAATTCGGAGAAAGCGTGTGACAACTGATGAAACCGCATCCCAACGATTAAGCCCCACCGTGTTCCGCGCTGCTTCAGACTGCGGGAACACATCGCAGTCTTACAGCGTGTCACGCCCAGCAGATTCTAAGTTCTTAGACCTGTGCTGGTGTTTCCCCACAAAAATCTTCCCCACATCCTTAGAGTATGTTCAGCATTTTCGGAACACACCGCAAGGTATCTAAGTGAATTTCTAACCCTTACAAAGTGAGATTCATGGAATTGCTGAGCTTATTTCAGCTACAGTGCAGTACATAGTAGGCACTAATTATATTCTTTATTTCACGTTTTCCGGTAGAAACACTTCAAACACCGATACATACCCATAATATGTATAGAGAATATTACTCTTTTGTTGCTGGTTTCCTTATTTTCAAACTCAAACTCAAACATTTTCATTCAACATCCTTCAACTCCATTGCCGACGATGACATTTTATATATGTCATCGTCGACAATGAAGCTGGAAAAGGATATGGGCCTCCGGCAATTATTCTTATTGCGATATCTCGTTCTAAAGAAGGTTAAATTCTCTATACTTCAATCATCACTCTGCACTGTGTTGTATTAAATGATTAAAGACTTATAGAACTGGGTTACTATTGAACTCCAGCCATAAACTATCTGAATGAACTTCACACTAAGTACTATTCATTGATATACGGAACGGCAAAAAATGAAAACTTTCACGTTGTCCCTTTATTTTACATTAACAAAGTACCTAAAACCTTAGTCACATCAAAATGTCGTATCGTGTTCTCCCAAACAATGGCACTCTACCACCCGGTACAAAGTAAATAGAGCCCTCTCGAGTGTTCAGTGATTGAAGCATGTTACATGTCCGGTGGGTCCATCCCCCAAAATGCATGGATTTGGGTTACGTTCGCCTTAAATAACTTGTGCGTGCGTTTCATCTGCTATATCTATATATCGAGATTAATTGGTCGATTGTTCAGACGCGCTAGCACACGTGATACTGTTTATAAACCCTTTATGTTCTTTTGCAATACATTCCAGCGCTAACACTTGTAATGGAACCGACAAACATTTCTGCGTGAAATAATTAACAATAACTAATCTTACATTACTTAATTACATAAAATTATTTTGATCATTCGAAGATTGGAAACGGTTAAAGCGTTTTAATTTAGTATGAGCACAGATAATATAATACTATACGCATGAGTAATTATTGTATTAAATTTGTTATTCAACTTAAATGTTTTCCAGTTGAACTATACACCTTTTATTAAATCTAAATATTCTTTAATCAAATCGATCGTTTTATTCAACTTATTAAATGTAACACAATTCTTACCCATTACTACTAATTAAAATATGTTTATGCTAAGTGTTAAGTAATAATATATCACCTCTCCATAAAACTAGAAACATTATTTTAAAATATATTTTACAAATTTATAAAATAACAATTTATAACAACTTGTTCTGCCCTGTGGCTAACACGTTATACGAGCATAGATATACGTATATAATTTTTCCTGTACCTACTTTCATGTGGTCTTTTTCATATGAAAAAGGTGGAGATAAACCAAACACAAATACCAAACGAGATTCGGGAATATAAAGAAGATATAGCTCTCGAGTAAAATTTCAACATTTTTCTTGTTCAAATAACGTCAAATATTCATAACTCAAAACGTAATTCCCAACGTCGCTGTATATACTTAAATTCTACAGTTTTACCGAGATTTTCGCCGAACCATCGAGAAATGCATGTCAAAGATTCGGAGAGCACTACCAATATTGACGGAGTCATGATTAAAGCACCCGGTGAAAAACGTACATTCTTAGTAATCAAGTTAAAACGTTTGAAAAACATTTCTGTATTAAGTGTATTTAGTTATTTAAAGATATATACGCTAGGTCGTCGTGATGCTGTGTGCATTTTATGATATGTTTTTAAGATCAAGTCGTAAGAAACGTTTTTTTGTATTCGCTTCTTTGATTTGTTTTTGTTATATTTACATGTATGTAAAATTCGTTATTCATTCGACAAGAATATACCCTCAAATTTTCGTAAAAAAAAAACAAGATTTCTGAGGACGGTGGTGAAATCATCTAAATATACTTAATAATCTCATTAAAATTTTCCAACATAGTTCCAATTTATTTCGTCAAGACTAGCAATAGTAGGGTTGTCATCTCTGCATTTTTGAATTGGACCAAGGGCTCTTAACAGATACCATTCTCGGTCTAAAAGAACATTGAACTCAGCTTGTTTTACGGAATTTTTATGGTTAACATTTAGAGAAAAAGTACAAGATTCCACAATAACATTGTTTATTATATTTTAATACAATGCATACATAATACATGGTTTTGTTTACCATGCCATGCATTCAGCCTGTGATGCAGCTAAGCAAATACAACACTGAATTTCAAAGACACAGCTTAATGTATATGATTTCCAGTTCAAAACGAAACCACGCTTGGAAAACCCCGGGACTGTGTATCTTTTCGTCATCACCTATTAATTCATTCAACAGCTTAAAAAAACAAACCGGGACAACCCTATTGCTAGCGTTACCAAATCTAGGGCGTCTCGCATCCCGTATGCTACTGTTTATACAACTCTACAAACAATTCCACAGTATTTGCGTAGTTGAATCGATCGTGAAGCTACGTTAGCTGTAGGGTTGAAGAGCGATTGTTTATTTGTTTAGTGCTTATAGATGAAAATACTTTGTGCATGTAAATACGTACCTACGTCATTATTTATTGCCAAGTGTGAGTCGCCTAGATGGTTGAAGATAGAGTCGTCTGTTTCGAATGCTTTGATCGCTTTACTGTGTATCTGCAGGTCATAATGATTTCTAATTTCTAAACACAATTTAGAATTTATCTGCGCATGTGGATAACATCACCACTGCTTAAACCATGAAGGAAAACATCGTGAGGAAACCGGCATGTCCAACAATTAAAAGTTCGACGACATGTGACATCTACCAACCCGCACTTGGCCAGCGTGGTGGATTATGGCCCTCATAGGAGGCCTGTGTCCCAGCTCGGGAACATAAATGGGCTGATGATGATGATGATTATGAAAGACAATTTCCGAATTATATGCAATTCTCTTCAGGTTGTATAATGTAGTTTCAGGGACTTTTTGTTACGTAATTTACTGATTTGTCATGTACAGGGACTTCACCGGTGATGTTATATATACCAAAGTTTACTTCGTAATTCATTCATTCACATTCTATAAAATTTCCAGATTCCATAATTTGTTAACAGGTATGTACTAGCTAATAATATAAATATTTTGTTTTTATTATTAGGTGCTGTTAAGAGTAGTCATAATTCTTCTCGGTAATCAAATTGAAATATTTCATTAAATAAGCTTTTTGATTTGATTGCTTTTTGATTGATTTATGGAAATACCTTTTTGTTTTAGATTGAAAATGAAGATCATCTTCGTTCTAGTTTTAATACTGCTTGCCAGTGTTTATTCACAAGTTTCGATGCCTCCTGGATATAAGGAAAAGTAAGTACCTGCTCGTTTTTATGTAGATAAAATAAATCTATACGCTATGGGCAATTGGTATTAACTAACTAATTTCTTTGATCTAAATTTATTTATAAATTCCATTACATTACATCAGTTATTTCTGATTTCAATTGAAAAGTTTTCTAAACAAAAAATAATTGATGTATATTTTTTGTTTTACAGGTATCCCAAATATTACTACTTATCTAAAACAGTACTGATACCATATACTAGGTCTGTCTAGAAACACAATGATTGAATGTTTATTTATTATGACCATCATTATTTTATTATTTGTCTTAATATTATACTCCTTCCCTCCCCAGTTTTCGAGTGGAGGGCAATAAATAAATGTTCATTTCTACTCTGATGTAAATTTTTAATCGAATTTACTATATTTTGTAATTTATTTATTTATTTATTTATTTATTTATTATTTAGGACAACTTACAAAACATACACTATTACAAGATTATACATATAAGATATACAAATACATACCGAGTGTTGCTTTAATTAAAAGTTGCCACGGCTTGTTAACGGACACTTAAAAATTATACATAATTAGTCTAAAAAATAAAACATAAATTTAAACTAAAATTAAAATATAAATTAAAACTACAATTAAATTAACTGTGGACATAATGTAAATAGTGTAAATCAATAAAAATGAATAGTTACACACAAAACTTGACCGAGACCAATGACATAAATCATGGAACAAATGAAGAAACTACATTATTTTTAAATTTTGGAAGCTTGTCTGAGAATATGTCTATGTCTATTGCACGATCTTTTGACAAGTTGTTATACTGTTTTAAGAGCCTATTTATTGTGGCATTCTGACCCAGGTTGGTTTTGGATATTTTGGTCGAAAAAGGGGCGTATTTATCTACACGACGCCACCTCGAAGGTGCGTTAATATTTATTCTCTCAATAAGAAACGGGCAGTCCAACAAGCCATTAACTAATTTGTACAAAAAGCTCATGTCCAATAACTGTCTCCTGTCCGATAAACGATGGAGATTGAAGTGTTTCAATTGATTTTCATACGTCGGCAACAGTTTTACTTTATTGCATTGAAACGTTAGGTGCCACAGGAAACGTTTTTGGATTTTCTCAAGACGCTTAATATTCGTAGTGCGGTGACCAGACTTGAGAGCAATATTCCAGACCGGGTCGAACTACAGCCGAAAAAAGTTTGACCTTGGTTTGTGGTTTCCTGAATTCTTTTGCGTTTCTCATTACAAAGCCTAACATTTGAAATGCCTTATTTGCAACCGTGTCGATGTGAATGTTAAATTTAATTTTATTATCAAAAACAACTCCGAGATCTTTAATAGTGGTTACCTCTTCCAATATATCATTATTTATAGTGTATGTCTGTGTGTTAGGGAGTGTACTTCGCGAAAAGCGTATATACTTACATTTATCTGTGTTCAGAGCTAAACCGTTTGTCAAACACCAGTCCACCAACCGATTTAAGTCAGCTTGTAAATAAAGAGCATCGTCTTTATTATTTATTTGTTTTGTGAGTTTGAGGTCATCAGCGTATAGAAAACATTTACTGTATTTAAAAAGTGGTACTTTTAATATTAGGTTCTATGACATAGCTTCTTTATAAACTTTTTTTACCTACACTTATGGTACTGGCAAAGTAATGTGTTATCTGTGGTATCTTTATTATGGTATGATATACTTACAATAATAGCATTCTACTCTGTTTCGTACGGTGAGTGGAGTCGGAGACCCTTTTCCTTTTCCTCACCCTTTCAGTCCATTCCCACTTTTCAATTGTCAATCCTTTCCTTACCCCTTTAAGCGAGCAGTGCATTCGAGACGCTACGTGCTTCTGTTCATGGACGGTGGTAATCGCTTACTCTGAGGTGAACCACCTGCTCAGTCGCCCGCAAAGACACAAATAAAAACAAACCCAGTATCCTCTACAAACGAGTTAAATTCATTTAATAAACTTTAATAGAATATTAATAATATTAATTTATTATTATTGCTAAGAATTAGTATGGTGCTTACCAATAGGCGAAAAAAATATTTGGAAGCTACTACCGCAAAGACACATAAAATTTTTTGCTTTGGATTAAATTAAACCGAAAGTTATTATCCATGTAGATAAGTAATAAATAAGGAAATTTTTATATTCACTATCCTACACCTAATATTCCATTTATATGTTTATAATTAGTGAATGAAATGATAAAGACCATAATATCAGCTACCTACTGCTTTCTAACCCTATGTAAATGTTGTGTTTATACCACGCGTTGTTTATATTGTCTGTCACATTTTCAATAAATTATCTGTTTAAAAACTTCGAACTGTCAAAAATCTGTGGTCAAAAACGCCGACGGCTGATGACTTGCGTTGATTAGTTTTGATGTGAGTTTTTCATGAATAGATTTGAAATATAAATATTTTTACTGAATTAATTGAAAAAACGTTTCTCAGAAGATCCATCACGTTTCTTAAACATGGCTTCAAATAGGGAAGAAACGATGCGTCAATTCTGTGATGTTACGGGAGCCGATGAGAATCGCAGTAGATTCTTTTTAGAATCTTCTAATTGGCAACTTGAGGTAAGTCTTTTAAAGTTCGATTATTTTTTATTCGAATTAACATACTTCGACACGAAGAACGCATTTTGTGAACGCATATGTCGCGATAGATCAGCTTTGAAGATAGAATTTGATACTTTGGCTTAGCTTTTGTTTTTGTAAAGAAGACACAGATAATCAATGGATATTTCAGGTTGCGCTATCAAGCTTTTATGAGAATGGTGGTAACGTAGACGAGGCTCCAGCCAATGCAGCGCCGGTGTCAGCGTCTCCGCAACCGATGTCTGAAAGCGATTTGGATTCGCCACCAGGATCACCGGAAAAGGCTCAGAAAAAAGACAAGAAAAAGAAAACGAACACAAAATTTGCGACATTAGATACCTTACAACAGGACAGCTCTAGTGAGGAAGATGAAGGTATGCATACATTATTTATGAATTGAATGTTTTGTGTTCTTATTATATAGTTAATCAGTATTCAGTTTTTTTTTATATCATATTCGGCAATGGAGCTGGTGGGTCGCCTGATGGTAAGCGCTACCACCGCCCATGAACATTTGGAGAGGTGTAAGGTCAATTGCAGACCTTACGCCTCTTCAAATGGATTGCCGACTTCAAATGGGAAAGGGATTAGGAAAGGATTGACGAGAAGAATAAAGGAAAGGACAGGGAAGGATAGGGAAAAGGATATGGGCCATCTCCTTTGTTTTTCACCCTTTGGTGATAAAAGGTTGAAAAACAGAGATGAAAATATATCTTATTACTCAAGAATAGGGTAGCTTAGGTTGTTTCCAATTTATTCATTACACTGAAATCAAAGTTACAAACAATGAAATCTTTCATCACTTAGTGATTGTACGTTATTTGCAAAAACATCTCATATTATCTCGTTTTAGTATTTACATTTCCAAAACATCGAAAATCCCAAGTTACTGTTAATTCTTTAGAGATTTTTGAAAAGATTATAAATTCTGATCTGTATATTTGTGACCAGTCTTGAAAACTGGCTGGTATCCACAAAGTGAAACAATAGTACAAGACTTCTTTTGTAGTACTTCAAATTGTCCTAAAAAGAGTAAAGACAATGCCACTCAAGATTCTTTACTAAATGAATTAAAGAAAGAGATAGATAGATTGAAAGCGGAGATAGAAATACTGACAAAAGAGAATGAGGAATTAAAAATAGAAGTGTCAAGATTGAGACTGGTTGCCGATGAAGAGGCAGGTCTGTTTGTATAGTTACAATACGATATTTCATTCTTAATTGAATCCCTACAAGGCTATCAATGTGAAAGTGATACTCTTGATAGTCTGTTTGTTTCTTCTTAGCACCTAAATCACTGAACCAATTTGGATGAAATTCGATATTAAGATAGTTTAAGACTTTAGAAAGGAAAAGAACAAGGCAATAATTCCTTAAAACAAAACTCTGTTTGTATGAAATAGTCTATGTCTGTAGTAGTCATTCCTCTTTTTTTTTAAAAAGATTCCATTTATAAAATTTCATTGCCAGTCTTTTACCCCAGCTCCACCTACATATCTTTTTTTTTGTTTTTAATTTTGAAATGAAATGAAATTCTTTATTGCTTGTAAAAAATAAAGAAAAACTGAACATAACATTAAGTAAGCAAAAGGCGGCCTTATTGCTAGGTAACAATCTCTAACAGGCAACCCTTAAAGTAACAGAAAAAAAAGAATTTTCAGTTGAATTCAACAATGAATAATCAATAAAATTTTCTAAGCCGCTTTTCAGTCACAAGTGGTTGAACAAATATGATTTTCTTTTCTAAACATTGATCTATATAAATAAACAGATCTAAACAAGTCCTTTCATTGTTTCAGGCCAAGCCTTCTATGCTGGTGGTTCTGAGAGGTCCGGACAACAGATACTAGGCCCTGGGAAAGGGCGCAAGGACATTGTTACGGAAATGTTTAAGAGCATTCGGGAGTAAGTTATTATATATATAATATTGGAACAGAAGTGTAAGATTTTCTTATCACTTTATGTGAATTATACTAACTGGTGTTTGGTGGTATATATATATAGCAATATTAGGTTCCACACATACAGGCTGCATATTATTTAAAAAAAATATTCTTTAGGTTTAATATTGTATAATAAGCTGAAGCTGTTACATAGACAACACTAATAAATAAATAGGATCAAAATTTTTACTTAATTTAAAGAAATTGCTTGTCCTTTAATACATTTCACAATGTTAAGGCCTTGAATGCTACTTTGAATATAGTGAAATTAATCTACTATGGGGATTAATAATTGAATTTTAATAAATTATTTATGTTTAATTTACCTTGGGGCACGTTCTGAGTAAAAAAATATTGCTTTACGTTTATGGGACGAACCATTCTTTTGAGTTTAATTTTATGTGAGTATTACATACATTTAGAAATTAAAGACTTTATAATAAAAAAGTGAAGTCCCGTGTCCCCTACTGGGGTATGGGGTAGTGATTTACATCTGTTTTACTGATTGATTTTCCTTATGGACAAGTAGGTGATCAGCCTTCTAAAAACTTTATAATAAATAACATAAAATTTATTTTTTCATATAATTTATTAAAAATAATTTTCGTTGTTTTTATAAATTTACTGTGGTAAGTGATCACGGTAGCTCACGAATGTTTGCAGAAGTAGGACCTCTGCATATGATGTTTTAAGATGCTTTTAAGAGTTATAAGATTTGTAAAGGATAGACAGCGGGAATAGAGAAATGGACTGGGAAGAGTGAGGAAAAGTAAATGGGGCCCCGTTTCTTTTCCAGGCATTTCAACCCTTGATGAAATATCTAGGTCTTACGGAATTCTTTACTTTTAGACGCGGTGCTGTGGTATTCGAAGATGAACCGTCGTCCACAAGTCGCGGGCGTGGTGGTGTCTTCTCTGGAGTTGGATACAGGCTTGGTAAGTTTTAATAGTAGTTTATAGTAGTATCTACTTGTCAATAAATATGTGCCTATACATACATACCTGTGACTAGATATAAGTGTGCACTTGTCCACTCACTTAAGCTTATGCTTACCTTCTTAAGGTTACTACAAATATGCTAAACTTAAAGGAATTCGACTCAAAAGAATCAGTAGACACTTTATTTGTGTCCGTTTATTGTTTCACAGTTTATGAAATGGAATACTCATCATTGATTAATCATATTTTTTATTATTATAGAGCTGAAATTTATATTATAAGGGTCGATTTTAAAAATTCTTTCAGTGTTAGAGAGCCTATTTTTTGAGGAAGGCTTTAGGCTATAACATCAGGTACTACATGTGTTAAAGCCACGGATCATGGCTTGTATCTCAAATAAAATGAGCTGGTATTTGTGATATTACTGTTGATAAACTACATAAACATGTTACAGGTCAAACAGCAGATGACCACGAACAAATAACACCAGGCAATGCGGCGCAGTCGGTAAATAATAAACTTGACATTATTTCATTTAGCTTCTGGCATCTAGCTAACTTAAAAAAAATTGGCAAAAATTTGAAAAAAAATTTGAAAGACAAAATGGCAGTTTTACTGGTTTATACATTACTAGCTTTTGCACGCGGCTTCACACGCGTTAAATTCGGAGTAGTTTAATAGATGTTATATATAAACCTTCCTCATGAATCACTCTATCTATTGAAAAGACGCCATCATAATCCGTTGCGTAGTTTTAAAGATACATCCCTATGTATCTTCCCTCTATGTATCTGTCCCTACAGAGAAAGTGACTTTGTTTCATACTATGTAGTGATATAAACTGAACATTATAAAAACAACTATAATATTATAAAAACTAAGTAAGTAAGTAGTTGAATAAAATCTTATTTGATAATGCCTGTGAAAAAAAGAAACCAGGTGGTGACCTTGTATGTGGGCGCTGTTTTGGTTTGTATAGCCTATGTCACTAACACAATTCTGATGATTAGTACGTACGCTTTATTGTCCAAAATCCGTCCAATGGTTCGGGACGTAGGCCTTGCTAAAGAGCCGCGGGCAATAGCTAGTAGGTACATTTTTAAATCAACGTAACTCTGTGTAATATTTTTAGGACCAGCCGCGTTCGGTGCGTCTCCGTTTGTACCGGGAAGGATTCACCGTTGATAACGGGCCGATACGTCAGTATGGAGATCAGGAAAACGCTGAGTTCCTTAGCTGCATTCGTAGAGGGTGATTGTCATATTATATTATATTTTTTGAAGACTAGACAGGAAAAAAAAACCTGCTCCGGGGGCTATTTAAATTCGCTGGAAAAATAGAAAAAAGAAACCTGCTCCAGGGGCTCTTTAAATTCGCTGGAAAACTAGAAAAAAAACCGGCTCCGGGTGCGCTAATTTCGTTGAAAAATAACAAAATCAGCTCAGGGGGTGCTAAATTTCGTTGGATAAATAAAATAATCTGCTCCGGGCGCGATAAACCATATCTTGTCATGTATGGCTGATAAGCGGCACTGACTAATTTGGTTGATCAGTTTTGAACGCCTTTAGACAATTTTTTTTTTTTTTCATATTTTATTCTTTACTGTGTGTATCTGTTAAACACATTAATTATCACAAATAAGTTGCAGAGAAAGTTACATTTTTTTTAATATTTTCAGTGAAATACCCCCCGAGCTATCAGGAGGTGGGGAGGTGCGCGTGAGTCTTGAGGATAGGAGGCATGAGGAGTGTCCTAGGACAATGTCTAAGACGCAGGCGTTCACTGGGAAGGGACATTTGCTTGGAAGGTAAGAACTTGGAATGATTTTTGTGGTGAAAAATTAAGATAGAATTTTTTTTTTTGATAATAATAAAAATGTGTAATGGAAAATACCTGTACTTACAATAAGTTTAGTCACTACCTTTAACTTTTTATAATTAAAAAAATTAAAAGGAATTAAATAAGTAAAGGTTGAGGTTGAAGGGTTCACAACTGATGAAATTCTATTAATTTTTTTACAATTTATAGCAGTAACAATTTATGTTTTTATATTTGTGTTTATATATATTTATCCATTTATCCAATTTATTTGCGTTCCAGCCCTACACCAGCAACAGTGGGCGCGACTGTACCAGTAGCCTCTCAAGCCGGCGACCGCGCGGCCAACCAGCGCGCCGCGCAGGAGGCCATGAGCCTCGACGAGGCCAGCCCCGTCACCACTGTGCAGGTGAGCGCGACTGTACCGTGTGCTGCCGCTGCAGCTGGATGTTCGCAACTGTACCAGTGGTTTATCGGGCCGAAGACTTCTTTATATATAAACGTCTTCATATATGTAAATCACGTGTCACAGTTTTGTCCGTAATGGGCTCCTGAACTATTCAACCGGTTTTAATCAAATTTGCACACCATGTCCACTTTGATCCAACATAGAAGATAATATATATATATATAGATAGATAAAAGATATAAGGATAGTTTATATTATTTTAATTACGATAAATGACTATCCGGGCGGAGCCGGGGCCTGCAGCCAGTATTTATAAGAGCTAGCTAGCCTTGCTTACTATTTTGGATTGAGGTTGCTACTTATGAGTGATTGGGTAGTTGTAAAAAAAATGTTTTTTTTTTTCAGTTCCGCCTAGCAGACGGCAGCCGTCTAACCGGGCGGTTCAACCACACGCACACGGTGGAGGACCTGTACCTGTACGTGTCGATAGCGGAGCCGAGCTACCAGATCCAGCCGTTCGTGCTGCTGACGACGTTCCCGAGCGTGGAGCTGTCGGACCGCTCGGCGACGCTCGGGAACGCTAAACTGTTGAACACTACTGTACTGCAACGGCTTAAATAAACGTTTCGATATGTGCCTGTGTTTTGTTTTGGGGTGCTCGTGGGGTCTTTATGATGGTTTTATTTTGTGCCTCATGTCAAGACGGGGTTTGAGGCTAGTTTATCTATTTTCAGTTGGCTGTTTTTTGATTCCTGAGACAAAAGCATAGACTTGTGTATCCATGTATGTAACCTAGTTGTCTATGGCGCAGATGAGCCATCAGATACGGACCGCTCGGGAACGCTCAACTATTGAACGCGACTGTACTGCGAGGGCTTGAATAAACTTATTACGATGTGATTGTGTGATGTTTATATATTTTGTCGGATGTTTTTAGATTCTTTAGAGTTATATTAAATATAGTTATAGAAAAGTGCGTTTGGTTATTTCATAGTATGTTTTGTGACTACAGCTAACGAAAAACAAAATTGAAAATTTAATCATTTCTAATTATATTTTTTTCTTTGCAACTGAAACGAAAAATCAGCACATTCGTTTTACTTTGTACACGCTAAGTGACTAGCTTGACGCTAGCGTAGTGCGGCCGTTGCATTCAGACTACGCTTATAACAAAGGCATAGCACAACTATCAAGCATCTTACATTATAATGAGCCTGTTCCCACTGCTCTATATTGGCTTACTAATTACTAAATACCATGTCCTCTGCTAAACTATATATCATAATAATATAGCGTAGTCTGATGTTAACTTTATAAGTATAGTCAGTAAATATAATGTGTAAAAAGGAAATTTCAATATTTATATATGTAAGACAATCTCCTTTCTTGCAGCTGAAATTTATGTTGGTATTCAATATTATTTTCTAACATTAAGGATAGGTATATTATATTGCAATGTTTCGTATGTATAGTGGTAAGCGTTTTAACCAAGAGGTAATAGGTTCGACCACGAGTTGATATAAAGACTGAACAATTGTTCAAAAACAACGTATATTTAATTTTCAATTTAACACTCCTTTCATGTCAAATAATTAATCAATAGGTATTATAGGTAAATTTGCAAGAAATCACACACTATTGATCAAGAAATATGAATTATCTCGAATTTTGATGTATTTAATTCGAAGACAATATTTTAAGTGTAAGATTAAGATGGTAAATAATTAAGGTATAAAATAATATAACCTACTTCTCACCAATTATTAACAGATATGTATAAATGGCCTCTAGAAATTAAAATAAGCATGTATGATGCCGAACAAATCGTGTTATTTGTTGAAAATAAAGATTGCCAACCAATGCTTGCATTTCATTAAATAAAAAACAAAAGCGGTTTCATAATAAACATTTTACTAAATACTGCTATCAACAAAAGTATATTAAGATGGTAAATCTAGGTACACTACACATACAACGTCTTTATAAAAAAAAAAACCATTCCGAGTGGCAAAAACTCGAAAAATAATTTATAAAACATGCATAAAAACATCAAATATAATTTACGCAACGATAAACCAATAGAAAAGCGCCATCATATTGTAAACGCCACATTTGAATTTCAAACGACACAAAATGGCCGCTAGCTGCAGCATTCAGCTTTTGGGAATGTGCAAGCACAAGGGTCTGTTGCTATACATTCAGCTGGGCACATACAGTCACAAGCTGAAATTAAATATATGAGAATTCTTAATACATACCAGATATTATGTATTATATAGTGATATTATTCAAAATTTGAAACCACCAAATATATGCAATGCAAGTATAAATCTGGAATCACGAAATAACACTTGAATGGATTTAGATGACATCTGTTAAAATTTAAATAACATACGTTTGCAGTCACCATACGAGCAGGGATCGATGTACTCTGTGCAGTCCTCGCCGGGCGGCAGGAACGATGACCGGTATATTGTTGTACTCTCCAGCTAAACATTAAATATTGCATATATATGCCTAAACTTATTTTTATCAGCACTTACCTAATGAATACTAAAATAAGAAAGAAATCTATTATTTTTCCTCCTTTCAAAGAATTATAGGTTAGTGGACTGTCAGTGGAAGAAATAGAAAATAGTATTTTTTTAATGCACCACTTGATATTTAGTGAAAATATCGTAAAACTGGTAAGTAATTCAAACTCATAATTGTCTAAGACCCCAAATGAGGTCGGTCTTCTTTCATTCTTTAATCGGATGAAAAGCTATATATATATCTCCAATGGTACATAGTATAGACGTATATATTATATACTATTAAATATTAGCGGTATACACACTTGTCATACATTTTTAATTAGTTGGTCTGTATATATTATAATCTGTACGATCCCGTATTACACGGGACTGATCGAGTAAATTTTACAAACCTTTTGGCACGGCTTCTGATATTGTCCCTTGCAAGCCCAGGGGGGCCGCTGCGGGGCCGGCACGCATACCGGTTGATAGGACAGCTTTTGCGTCGTGCTGCTTTCCATTTTTGCTATACATTTAAAGTAAAACTATTTTATGACCATGATTGATAATTTAAAGTGTTATAGTTCATACTTTCTCTCAGGAAAACGGATATACCTAGGCATCTCAATCTTTTAGATACAAAATATATAAGAAGATACTGAAAATCCTTGTTAGGTTATATATATAATAAATAATCTATATTGAAAAGAAATTATGGATTTACACCTCACCTTTTGATCATTCGCTTAATCTTATACCTTTAAACGAGCAATATATATATATATATATATATATATATATATATATATATATATATATATATATATATATATATATATATATATATATATATATATATATATATATATATATATATATATATATATATGTATATATATATATATATATATATATATATATATATACATAATTGGAATCTCGGAATCGGCTCCAACGATTTTCATGAAATTAAGTATACAGGGGGTTTCGGGGGCGATAAATCGATCTAGCTAGGAATTTTTTTTAGAAAATGTCATATTCGTGTTTTTTTTTCCTGACATCTATTGGTGAATAATAATACTATTTTGCTTCGTAGATAGCTGGACAACTGAAATAACACATAGGCACTTTTTATACCGATATTCCTACGGGATACGGACTTACGCGGTTTCAACCGCGGGTCACAGCTAGTAATTATTTACATCTCATTTTAACACATTCGGCCTCAAGTCCTAAAATCGCGATCGCGTGTGAATTTAAATCTTTACAACATAAACCAAACTGAGAACGTTTCCGCTTTCTGAATTATTCATATGACCAATGTTATTTACTGTAAGAAACTTTTGTCCATAGGTGGCATTTTATGATTTGCCGTGATCCACATAGAATAATTTTATATTTTACCATGTTTTGTTGGAAAATTTGTTTCACTGGTAACATAGAATGCGTTAAATAGCGCCACAGATAACATAATAGTATACAATACAGCGCGCAATAATAGCGCAACGTTAACACTTCAGCTAACGCACACTGATGCAATTATGAACTTGACACAAAATAATGCTACATAACATGGTTTCTGAGCCACGATAAGATAACGACACGATAAAGTATTCAAGCAATGCCAAATAGAATTATGGTAATATACCTAATACAGCTTAACACTAGTAGTAGTAGTAGTATAAAACGCACTACAAAACTTTCAATCAATACGAATAATATTACTTAATATTCAGTTTCACACTCGAAAGGTTCATATATTTTTTTAGAAATCTTTTTGATGCGCTTTTGAATCGTCAACATACATAGGTAATGTTTTCTTGTGTTTGATTTTACGCGATTATTATACATTTAGATATTAAAGACGTTTTAACGGTTTTTAAACGCGATTTATTCATTATATTATTAATGTGACCCAGTGACCACGCTCGCTGTAAGGTGTTCGAAACGTCGGGTTAATAATATAATGAATAAAGCGTTTAAAATCCTTTAAAAAGTCTTTAATTTCTAAATGCATAGGTAATTTAAATTTATCACCAATTCGGATCATAGATTTTACAGAGAAGAGCCGGCAAGAAAAGCAATAATCGCTCTTTTTCTGATATACGATATATATATATATATATATATATATATATATATATATATATATATATATATATATATATATATATATATATATATATATATATATATATATATATATATATATATCGTATATCAGATAATTCTGATATACGATAAAAAATTGAACATATTTTCAAATTACTTATACCTACTTAAATAAAGTAATAAGTCAGCCAAGCTCCACACAAGTTAATATTAACTTGATTGAATAGTTAAGAAGAAAAATAACTATATAGATATAGTATTATGTTATCTGTGATAAAAGAAGAGAGATAAGATTCGAAAAAATTTTGGACCTTTATAAAATCTAAGCGGAGTCATGCATGTAATTTTCCATCTGTTATGGTATTTAATGATAAATCAGCAAGTGATGGTAATGAAATAGCAAATTTATTTGTTGATCATTTTTCTTCGGTATACACTCATTCGTCATCATTCTCATCACATAACGTGCTTTCTTCTTCAATTTTTAAATCAGCTCAAAGTAACGTAAATTTTAATGAACGAGAAGTTAAAAATAAATTACAATTACTTGACATTAACAAAGGCGCGGGTTATGACGGCATCTCTACAGTATTTTACACAAAGTGTGCAACGGAACTGTCAGTTCCTCTATCTATAATCTTCAATAAATCCCTTAATAGTGGAATATTCCCGACTTT
>NC_052126.1:2029675-2071570 GCF_012273895.1 Zerene cesonia | reverse complement strand
ATGTTTTAATAGTTTTAACAAGAAATTATGTATCTAGTTGGTAAGCCTTTATTTAAATAAATAAATAAATAAATAAATCTGTGCGTATACTTACCCACTAAGTGACATTTAGTACTAACCACTTGGCTTTTCATATCCTCTGTTCGGTGCATATGAATTCGGTATGGGCACTTTGCCAGGATCCAAGAAGGACATGCGATTCACGGTGCGATCTAGATACAGAATCGATGGCATTTATAATTGGTTCAGGTTCGAGGTTTGACAGAATAATGGATTTGTCGGAGCTGACTGTTAGAATTTCTAGTATTAATAGAATTTGTATATAATATAACCAGCTTTTGCCCGCGGTTTCGCACACGTTTAATTTATTATTTATTGTAGTTTAATAGATTTTATCTACTATATAAAAATAAGTCGGGTTTTCCTTCCTGACGCTATAACTCCAGAACGCACGAACCGATTTCCACGGTTTTGCATTCGTTGGAAAGGTCTCGGGCTCCGTGAGGTTTATAGCAAAGAAAATTCAGGAAAAATTTCAACAGAAAAGCGCGAAAATGATTTTTTACATACAGCCATCTGGTGGCGAAACGGAGTTCGCCGGGTTTGCTAGTTATGTATAAAATAAAAAAAAACCGTCAAAATCCTCTCTGTAGTTTTCAACATCCAAACATACATAGGGACAGACACGGGAAGCGACTTTGCTTTAATCAATGTAGTGATAAAATATGTATACAATATATTTAAAATACAACAATAGTTAAAAACTACACACATATCCACAGCCCACAAACAACCCTCCTTAAATATCTTTCCGCCCGTGACCTTGCCCGCGAATACAAATAAAATTTCCATTCAGAAAATGAGATGTTGCACCGCGTTAAAAGTAACCTGCGTCACTCTAGACTCCCAACTATATGCCGACACAAAAACACCATAAAATAGCGCCGTTGAGACGTGAAATAAAGACAAACAAGTAATTGCACTTTCGCATTTTGTACCATCAGGAACAGAACAGAACAAGAACAGAAACAGAACAGAACAGTCAGGAAGTAAAGAATTATAAATGGCTAGAATATCCCTGAGAAGAGACAACACAAACTTTCAAACGGCTGTTCAACGCAATGGAACTTGTGGGCGGGCTTGAAGGACTCTCTCGGCGCCGCCGCCTTCGGCACATAGTCGTGCCGCTGCGTGGTGAGGTTCTGCATCGGCCCCTGGCCCCACATGTCGTGGTGGCACGGCCGGATCGCTTGCGTCACGCACACCGGGTTCGGCAGGAAGGACAGCTGAAATGAGCATAACACTCAATTGATTTCACTTCGAACAGTAGTGAGACACGCTTCAGCACGAATTGCCACATCCATAGCACACTTCGGCACGAATTGGGCCAGCTCGCACCGGGGAAGTACCACACCTCCACAGAAAACCGGCGTGAAATAGCAGCATGCTGTGTTACATACGATAAGTGGGGTGCCGGAGGGCCGTTTCCTTTTCCTCACCCTTCCCAGTCCACTTTTGCAAACCATTTTTTTAAATAATTTAATTTTTGAATAACTACCCAATGTTATTTGCTTGATAACACGCTTTAAAACTGCACTCAACAATAAATAAAGTGAACACCAGATATTTAATTCGTCCGAAAAAATCAGATTTTTTACGACACTCACACAGACGATTTTATTATTATATAAAAATAAACCCCGTACGATACTACCTCCTTATTTGTGTTATACCATGCGCATTAATGTGTGTTGTAATAAATACTAATTTCCGTAAACAATTGGTTTTCATATCGCATGCGAGGAAACGGTATCGCTAACCTTATGAACAGTGTCTCCATCCATCAAAGCGGTAGAGGGCACCAAGTTAGGTATTGGCTTAACGGGCTGCGGTATAGGCGCTGTTGCTGGCAGGTAACTGAAATGCATTATGATAAATAATAATCACCAAAGTCGTTTCCCGCTTTCTTCCCTCTATGTATGTATGTATGTTTAGATCTTAAAAACTACACAACGGATTAAGATGTTTTTTTTAAGATATATAGTAACATCTATTTTAAACTAGTCCGAATTTAACGTGTGCGTAGCCGCGGGCAAAAACTAGTACTACATATAATAATTAATTGCTGTTCGTTAGTCTGGAAGTCGAGAAGGGCTTGGTCGATTTTGATAATTATTGTTTTGATACATTCATTATAATCCAGGGAAAGTTTATAAAAGGTGAGCGAAATAAGGAAAGATATATAAAAAAAAATGTTTAATGGCGTTGCGAAGTTCGCGGGGTCAGCTACTCAGTACCCAGCAGATTAAGATTAAGACGATAGTTAGTCTTCTCGTTCGTAGGGTAAAGCCAGTCCTAATCGTATTGTCGTATGGTCTAAAATTATCTATCACAACGTTCACTTCTATTTAAATCCGTCAAAAAACTAATTACCCATTAAATTTTCACCCGTGTTTTGTTTATGTCATCGTCGGCAATGGAGCTGGTGGTCGCTCGATGGTAAGCGCTACCACCGCCCGCCCGCCACATTTGGAGAGGCGTAAGGTTGTTTGCAGACCTTGCGCCTCTACAAATGGATTGCCGATTTCAAATTGGAAAGGGATTAGGAGAGCAATAAAAGAAAGGAATTGTAAGGGTAAGAAAAAGGAGATGGGCCTCCGGGTCTCCCATTCACCGAACGAAACACAGCAGTATGCTATTTCACGCCGGTCTTGTACTGTGGGGGTGTGGTACTTCCCCGGTGCGAGCTGGCCCAATTCGTGCCGAAGCGTGCTAAAATGCTGTGTTTACCTGTTTTTGTATATTGTTTGTGTTTCAAATCGCTTAGAAGCTGTAACGGGATTGGTGCAACTGTTTGGCAGAATGGCGCAGCGTCGGCAATCACTCGCTGGATTTAAGAAGCTGAAATAAATGATAAAATTTAGTGTTTATTGAAAAAAAAATCGTGTCTCGTCGATAATATAATAACATTTTCAGTAAACAGATAAAAGTTTAGGTATTTAATGAATAAATAACTTCTCTCAATTTTCTATACTTAATTAGTTAATTAATGTATATATAAAAGAATGTGGTGTTAGTAACACTATTTATAACTCAAGAACGGAATAATCGATTTGGATGAAAATTTGTGCAGAGCTAGCTTAGAACCAGGAGACGGACATAGGAAAGTTTTTATCCCGCAAATCCCACGGGAACGGGAACATGTGAGGAAAATGCCGGGCCTATCTTTCCTGCGACTACGTGGGCAATTCCGCGGGCGGTAAGCTATAGTATAGTATACTAGTGATTTATAAATTTTAATTCGTTTAATCTAACTCCGTCAATCATTCACTTTGATACGATTGACATGAGATCTAAACTATAGCCATCTTGCTCTATTTCGTTGGATTGAACAAGGATAATCGATTGTTTAAAAGTGAAGTCCCGTGTCCCCCAGTTGGGTATGGGGCAGATGATAGTACATCTGTTTCACTAATCGATTTTCTTCACAGACAAGGTGATCAGCCTTCTGTGTCTTTCCAGACCCAGATTTTGTTTTTGTGCGTCCCCACCTGGAATTAAACCCAGGACCCCTCGGTTTTACCCCCACGCGTTAACCACTGTACCAAGGAGACGGTCAATTCAAGGCTCGATTGTTGTCATCAGTGTTTACGGCGGCATACAAAAGACATATTTATAAACCTTGTATTTCAAGAAAATTTAGTTACGATGTTATCAGCAACAGATAATAAAATATCCACTATAAAATGAACTATTTTAAATATAGAAGAAAGTCTTGCCGTTCACACCACTTATCTACAACTTGCCAAGAACGAGGGAGGGGATTTTAATGATTTTTAGTTTGTTAGAGCTAGTGTAATATACAATTCCATACAAACCTCATACTGTAGGTCGTATTGTCTTCTAGTTTTTGGCACGGTTTCTGATACTGCCCCTTACAGGCCCATGGCAAAGGCTCTTTCGGCATCAACTTGAAACAAAACCTAACTATTTATTATTTTCATCATCATTATCCATTAGTCATATTTAGTCCACTATAGCGAATTTATACGCATGATAGCGAATAAGGTGTTTATTTTATATGGGCCAAGTTATTTGAAATAAATCCTACTGCTACTATACCATGCAATATTATAATTTACGCGAAAGTAACTTTGAGTGTCTCTTTGTCACTTCAAAACCCCTATGCCGACTATGAAATTTGATATCAAGATACTGGCCGACCCGACCCGACCAAAAACATATGCTTGTTAAAATCTCGGAAGTTCCTCTAACTTTATAGACGATTTCTTCTTTTACTCTACCTGATTTGGCATAAAGCTTAGCTTGTGTGTTGTGCTGGACTCCATTTTAGCAGCTGGCTTCTCGTAACAACGCTCTGGTGCGTATGACTTCACTGGCTCCATCTTATCCGGTGGTAAATAGGAGAGCTTGTTCACAGTACGATCTGGAATATTTGGAAGGCATTTAAGAGTCGTTCCGATTTTCAAATGAGGAAGGAGTTTTGACCCCTTTTTTATGAAGCTATTTTTAACTTTCATATAACGCAAATTTTACTTCTCCTGATGATCGAACTCAGATTGCAATTCTAAAGCTTCATAAATACAAAGGGTTTTATTTATTTCTACTTTATTGCTCTAAAGCAGAACTACACTTAATCTTATTGTTAATTAAACAATTGGCAGTCTAATCGCTATAGAGTAATTTCTTCCAGACAACTAGACGTTGTAGAGATATGACGTAGAGGAGAGGTGAAGTTTAAGGAATAACGGTAAATTTTAAGAAAATAAATCTATATCAATTTATGTCTAAACTTTTCACACAATTGGTAGAAATCTTTGTAGAAGAGACATATTGTAGTGATAATTTAAGGTATTTTCCACTCTATCACTATTGTTTCAGACAATGTTTGAGTATGTCACTAACGTCGGTAAAATAATTACAAATCATTCATGCCCTCACTTTCAAAGGGCTGGTCCACACAATGAAATTTCGCTGGCGGCTTGCAGCTCTCTCTTAGCACACACGGCTTAGGCACATAGTCGTGCCGCTGCGTGGTGAGGTTCTGCATCGGGCCCTGGCCCCACATGTCGTGGTGGCACGGCCGGATCGCTTGCGTCACGCACACCGGGTTCGGCAGGAAGGACAGCTGAAATATTTAATATACCACTCAAAAGAAAAGGACCACTTGTCACACTGGTGGGGAATTATCCCAGTAGGAATGTTATTCAATGTTATTCAAAGCAAATATAGAAAAAGACATTTCACACGCTACAAAGTTTTATGAAGCAATTTGACTCATAATTTGTAAGACATTGTTAAGATGTACGACGACCTACTTCATAAGACGTTACACATCTATAGACGATTATAATACTTACCTAGTTCCTCACTGCCTACAATTTTTTACTCTGCTATCAAAAACATTACAGCTCTAGGCTGGTTTTAGCGTTGGTGCTGACAACCGAAACCTATGACTATGCACCGCTCACGCTGATGCCGTCAGCGTGACTCTAAAACCAGTCTTACCTTTTGAACTGTACAAGACTCCATTGGCTCGCAACTCGGTACCAAGTTCGGTTCAGGTTTCTTGGCTTCACCACGAAGGTTCTTACATCCATCGACAGGCAGATAGGACATATTATATGTAGTGCAATTCTCCACACGAGCGGTGGGCTTCATGTAGCAACGTCGAGGCGCATACGAATCCGGTATTTTTGGTTGCTTGTAGCACTGTAATGATGGTAAATTTAATAGGTCCTAAGCTTGCACTTTTGGCCATGGAAGAAGAGCCTTAAACTCAAAAAATATGTTTACAATGAATATTTGAACTTGGAGAAGGGGGTTTTTCACCTACCGGCTTCACAATCGGTGGTTTTCCACAGCAGCAAGAGCGGCACATGCAGCTGGGGTCTTGCTTGCCGTCCATAGGTTTCCCATCGCGTGGGCCACACTTGATACCAGCGGTGGGTGCGCACGGTGCTGCGGCAGGGCAGGGTACACACCTATATATATATACACACACAATACACTCATAATATACTCTATACCAATGCATGCAACTTCCCTAAATAATTTTCCCGCCTTTTCAATATTTTCATAGCTGCTTCTCTCCTATTATCTTAGCGTGATGGTACAGTGTACCACTTGATATGTTGTGTCCAATTGTTTTTATTTTTACATACATATTAAAATAAGGTTGAATGTTATTATAAGTTTTACCTACTTAATATTGTTCCTTTGCAGGAACAATAATAAGTAGTAATTTACATTTGTATTGCTAGGGATTTACTTTATTAACCAGGGTTATCAGTACGCATAGATGTGTGCGGGAGAGTCAGCCCTGACATTTGCCATTATAAAAATAACGATGCGTTTATATTTGATATGAGATCATTAACGCAATCACTGGTTTAAAAAAAAACATTACGAGTTATAAAAATCATGATCAAAATGAAAGCAAACGATTTTGTGAAAAACAAACGTACATCTTTGGAAACGATTAACTGCCTAATAATATTAATACTTATATTTTTTTCTCATTATTTGTTGTCTCTATAATATCTACTCTACATGTATTCTAATTTAAAAAAGATAGAGTTTGTGAATATGGGTGTCTGTTACGTTATAAGAGGTAAATTCTTTATCTACTGAACCGATTTAAATAATTATTATATCATAAGAACACAAGAAAAATTATATATTCTATCATGCTATATTCTATCTATATATCTATCTGCTATATTCTATCATATAATGTTTCCGTAGCAAGCAATTAGATAGAATAACTTCCTATTTCTACCCCAAGGAGTTAATTTTTTGGTTAATGGAATTTGACGCAGAAGGTAGATAGATAGGGATTCGACAAAACATTTATACATTAATTTCATCCACACCGGTGTCGTTACAGACAGACGGCATTGTGGCATTTACATTCCAATTAAAGTATAATAACACACTTACTCAGGCATGATTTATGTTGGCAAAAATATATATCTAAACATAAAATAATCTAAAAACTAAATTTAATAATAAACTGAAAGAAATTTAAAAACGCATCTCTATCTAAAAATGTTATAGAAAACTGTCAGAAAGTATATACGACTCCGTAATATTTTTTCAGGCGAGGCATTCCTCATTTAAAATTTAGGAGCAAAAAGTTTTAGCTAAAAAATTTTTATATGATTATTTATTTCATGGCTATTGTTATTAAATGTTGTGTTAAATATTAATTTTTACTTTTATAGCATTCATTGCTTTATACATGAGATATTTTAGAAGAATAGAAAAAAATTACGACGAATTATGGTGAATGAACTGGGAAGGGTGTGTGAGAAAAACGAATCACAGTAGTTACTATTTCACGTTTATTTTCTGTGTTGTACCTTCCCCGGTTTGAGTAGGCCCAATTTATGCCGAAACGCCCACATGTCAATAGCTAATTACCTGATAGTTACGTAATAATATTATGTTTAACATCGAGACATTACGGAAAATACGAAACACACAACATACTTTTGTCATCAATCTTTTTACCTATAATTCAGCTCATGAGGGGATGATCGTTGAAAGAAAGTCGCTTATACCTTATTTTTATTCCCAATTTCACCTTATTCGGGACTTTTTTATTCATGAAATCGTTACAAAGACACTTTAAGGAATTTATAATGGATTCATCAAACTAAACGCCAAGCTCTATAAAGCTATACAATTGATATGGAAATGTTAGAATATACGATTCCGCCTAAAATAACACAATAAAATAGGCAAATAAAAACAGTCTGCTCAGATTGAGGCATTTAAATAAGTTTGGTCCTTGTTATGACCAAATTATTTAGTTAATTACTTATTACCGTAGTCAATTATTCAAGAAATCGGTAATTGTAAAAGTGCCTTTATATTCAAAGTGGTGGTCCATCAATAGAAAATGTTATGTTTTTCTATGAGAGAATACCTAATGTTGATGTAGTTGTAAAATGTATACGCAATATTTATTAGATAAAATTGTAGATCGAAATTTTCTTTTATAATCTTGGGAATCTCCACATGAAATATCTCGGGTTACTGTTTTATACCATCGATATTATCTCGCAATTACCTTTACCGTAAAGGGTAACGTTAAATACATCATTCATAACTTTGTATTTAGATAAGAATAACTATACTATGAATTTTATTATAATTATTCGATAATTTTAAGTATAATATATTGAACGAAATATAGTTTTTTTCGGGTGAATTTAAATGAGTTATAGCAACACTAAATCTAATGAATCTGACAAGAAACTGAACAAGTTAACTGTCAAGTGACTGTCAAGTGTCAGTTCAAAATCGTCAACAATGAACAAACTGCTGTCTACTAACTAGTCCCTGGGTGAACCTCAAAGAGAAGTGATAGTATAGTAATATGGTAAACGTTCAGTTCGAACACGCGTCTTTGTAACCACAAAAAATAGATTATACTGTTCTTTGAGTTTGTCTAGTCGATATCTATTAATGTAATTAAATATACGCGTTGGATATTTAACGAGTGTTATTTTATCATGTAAGTAGAACTGCACACTATTCATTTCCCTTTACTAGGAGTATAGTATTTTTAATGTTTATGTAAGTACCATTTTTTTTTGTTAAACGATTTTTACATGGGAATTTATGTTTTAAATGTTTGAAATATAATTTTGTGTATCGCGGTGAAAAATCACTGAACTTTATTATTTTATCAGATGACAAATGATAATAGAACACATAATATAAATCATATTTCGTAGTGTCTGACTGTTTTAATAAAGAGCATAAAAGTAGCCTATGTTCTGTTCGAGACTAAGTTATCTCTGTACCAAATTTCATAGAAATACGATAAGCTGTTTCACGTGATAGAGTAACAAATATCCATACATCCATCCAGACTTACAAACTTTCGCGTTTATAATATTAGGATTTAAATGTTTTCGCGCCTCCCAATAAAAGCAAAAGTAAACAAGTGCAATTGAAATTTCAAGGTATGGTGAACCATGAGCTACTTTATTATAGGGTCAATCAGGGAAATGTGAACATAGTTAATTGGAAAAATATCCAATTTTTTTTTTCTATTGCAGAATGTTCAAAAAAACTTATAAATTTTTCATATATATTTTATAGAAAAGAATATTGCCATTAGAAAAAGCAGTCGTTTGGAAATTTTTAAAAATACCCTGATTGACTATATAACTTAATATTATGTATCATCTTAACAGCAATATATTTTTATTATTAAAGTTTTGGCTGTTGTGTTTTATAGAAGTAATTTTTTTTGTCTCTTTGGTAGCAAAGGCATACAAGAACAAATGAACCAATTCTCTCACATCTCAAATGCAGACTTTCTAAAAGACTAGATGTGCTGGTTAAAAGTAAATATTTCTATTATGCTATTTATTGGCAAACATATGAGTTGAAACTTCAAACCTAAAATTCACATTAACAGATTTGTATGTTAATCAATCGATACATGTTTAAGTATTTTATATTTTTATATTAAGAACTGCATGGTAAACAATTAAAAAGTTTTTAGAAATTTATTCCAATTTCACATATCATTAATAAGTATTCAACAAACTACACCAACAATATATAGAAATAAAATTAAATTTATCTCGCATTGGCAAGATCAACAATAATTAAAAGTAAATATAATACTACATAAGCAATCAGTTTGAATCTAAATTAATGTTTTTGATCTGCTGAATGCCTTCAAAGCGCTATACTGAGATGAGGGTGGCACAACCATTTCCATGATGTCAATTGAGAAGCTAATGATCTGTGACAATCGCAAATCGCAAGTTGCGAGTTTTTACCATGAAGGCTTACTTGCAACATGAGGACCTATATAACAGTTTTATTACAGAACTGGTACCTACTGACCCAAACAAAATGAAACAATCTATTGAGGCTAAATCAAAATTAATATAATTATTCAATCCAATTTTCTATGAACACATTCAAGAGGCTCGGAATGCGAAATTTGTTATCTACTGTCATATTGAAAGATAAAAATTGTTTCAGTGACATAAACTTTAATGATTTGATAGATAAAGTATGATACGCTAGTGAGTCAAGAGATAATATTAAAAAACGTAAGTTTAACGGATAGACATTATCCATTAATAGTTACGAAAAAATTTTCAAAATCATAGAGTAAGAACAGAATTGAGTATTGGCACTTATTTTATGAGTTAACTATTGTTCGTTTTTAGATGTCTACAGCAAATCTATACTAATATTACAAAGCTACTAGCTGCGCCCCGCAGTTCCACCCGCGTAAGTCCGTGTCCCGTAGGAATATCGGGGTAATAAGTTGCCTATATGTTATTCCAGTTTTCCAGCTATCTACGTACCAAATTTCATTGAAATTTGTTCAGTAGTTTTAGCGTGAAAGAGCAACAAACGCACACACATCCTTACAAACTTTCGCATGTATAATATTGGTAGGATATTAGTAGGAGAGTAGGATAGTAAGCAGTAGGACTAGGATTTCAATTATGTAAAAATACATATCCTTATTGAAATCCTAATCACCTCATCTGCTTAAAGTCTTGCCACTGAATGCAGGTTTTATAAAAAAAAATGTTATAAAGCTTTTAAAGAGTTTGTTTGAACGCACTAATCTCAAGAACTACTGGTCCGATTTGAAAAATTCTTTCAATGTTAGATAGCCCATTTATTGAGGTAGGCTATATGTGTTCTACTACTTAATAATATGTATTTTAATATCAATTTCTAGTCCTCAGTGGTTAGGGGTTGTATCAGGAATAAAAACATATAAAATTTGTTTCTTGAAGTATTATAATATAAAACTGAAACAATAATAGTTTAGCCACGTTCTGTATTATTGCATTGTTATTACAAAGTGTATAGCAGAATTCCACTACGGCAGCGATATATAATACGGGTCGTATAACACAGAAAGAGATCACATATCTAGAACATTCAATATAAGAATAGGAATGATTTATTGAATAAAACATCAAACAAAATTATTTTCCATTTATTCCTAAACGTGTCTATACACGTCATAATAAAACAGTAACCCAGAGACTATTTAGTTCTGTCGTTTTATGGTATGTATGGATAGTTTTTTAAACTATGTATGTATCTATATATCTTATATCTTATAGTTTTACTAGCTGCACCCGGCAAACGCTGTTCTGCCTTACTCTTATCATTCAGGGATATGAAAAATAGATGTTGGCCGATTCTCATAGATACCGGATAAGCACAAAAAATTTCATCAAAATCGGTCAAGCCGTTTCGGAGGAGTATGGCAATGAAAACTGTGATACGAGAATTTTATATATTAGATAGGTTTAATAAATTCGTATCGATATACGATAAGGATTTTTTTTCTACATAGTTGACGTATACAGAAGGCATATTATATCAATTATAATTAATTGGGTAGCTCTTATTTCATATTATATTATTTTTAATACATTATTATGGTGATTTTCACACTTTTAAATAAAATCATATTGTATGCGATCTGTTTCTAATATAAAATATGAACTACCTTTTATTATAATTAATAATAAGTATATGACAATTCGAAATGGCAATAGCTACAGGATCGAACTTGAAGGGCACTTCTCTAGCACATAGAAGAAGTTATATGAAATAACAACTTAATTTTTTTTAAATCACCCTCGGCAATGGAGCTGGTGGGTTGCCTGATGGTAAGCGCTACCAACGCCCATGAACATTTGGAGAGGCGTAAGGTCGATTACATACATCACGCCTCTACAAATGGATTACTGACTTCAAATTGGAAAGGGATTAAGAAAGGATTGACTTAGAGAAATAAAGAAAAGGGCTGGGAAAGGTAAGGAAAAGGATATGGGCCTCCGGCTCCCCTACTTACCAAAAGAAACAGTAGTATGCTAATTGTTTTGTGTTTGATTTAACGCGAGTAGTTTATATTTAGAAATTAACTACTTTTAACGGATTTTACGAAAACGCGATTTATTAATTAGGTTATTAACCCGACGTTTCGAACACTTTACAGCGAGCATGGTCACGGGCAGTCTAAGATGTTACATGTCTTGAAGGTCATACTAAAATTGTTGTTTGCGAACTACCTCCACCTATTTCTCCGCAGTTGGTATGTTGAGTATTTTACCGTATATTGGCTGTAAAGTGTTTGAAACATCGGGTTAATAACCTAATGAAACGTCGGGTAAAATATGGTCAAAATCGAGTTCAAAATCCGTTAAAAGTCTTTAATTGCTACATCAGTATGTTATTCCACGCCGGTGTTCTGTGGGGGGTATCGTACTTCTGGCGGCCTAATTCGTGCCGAAGCGTGCTCGTCTATCCCCAACGATTTTCCAACGTCAGCTATGATTAGAAAAAATCGTATGTTTTTCAGATATAACATGGACTGTACGTGTGACTATATCCTACCGACGCAACCTAACTGGGAACAACATTATGAGAACTGCAGGGTTAAGTGGAATACGCGCGAAAACAGCGAATGTCAACAGTAAGTTCGATGTTTTTCTTTCTTCGAACTATCTTTTACTATTTCTTTTTTTTTTGCCTTTCTTCTCCTGGGTGGAGTCTAGGTTCAAGCCTGTATAGGTGATGAACCTTATTCACTTTGACAGGACGACTTTGTAGTCCATGTCACAATTTGAATATAACCCATCGCTATTTATAAAATAGACATACATAATTAATAATTGAGTAGTCTTATTCTAAAAGCATATATTCGTCCACAAAAAGCACATTCACGATGAAAATTTTAATATGTCTAGAAATAACGATGGGACATTGCCTCTACGAAATGCGCATCTTTTGAAGTTGGATTGCGATATATTGTACCATATGGGACTGGATACTCAGACTCATAATCTACGAGATATGTTCGGTGATGTTAAAGTAAGTAAGTAATAGTTGTTCCTTAAAATGTTTAATTTAATTATTCTTTTTTTAATATAAAGAAACGTAAGTAATCATATTAACCCTCCCGTGAGAGGCCACCTTGACGTGGTGGGCATGAGGGAAGGCACGGACACTCAACAAAGCTACGAAAAACTTGTCAACCCTGTAGACACTGTCATAACACATTGACGTTACCGTTGCCCACTACCGGTCCCGATCTCCCGATTTTCCGATTTCCCGATTTTCCGACTTCACAATTTTTTCCGATTTTTTCAATTCTCCTTCCTATAATTCTTACCTCTCCTTCTTCAATTTTTAATCTTTTAGTCTTATAAAATTGTATTAATCTCTATACGAAATGCGATTACGTACAGAGTGTTACCCCAGGCGGGTACCGGAGCTGATTGCAATGGAAAAATCACCTCGCAGCTTCTAGCCTGCCCTTCGTATTCTGGGGGGACGACCTATTGCAACCATGCTGGCCAAGTACGTGCAGATGTCACATTCGTCGAACTTTTGATTCTTGGACATGCCGGTTTCCTCATGATATTTTCCTTCACCGTTTCAGCAGCGGTGATGTTATCCACATGCGAAAATAAATTGAAAAATCAATTTATTTCCCGCACTCTCGCCCGACATTGAAACCCCAGTCCGGAACCCCCTATCAGCTGTATAAACCGTTGAAACCGTTAATTAAGAAAGAAATAGACCAAACTTAAATGGGACCACACGGACCGCTTCGACTTTCAAAAAAAAAAATCGTCAAAATCGGTCAACAAACAATACAGTTCAATTGTGAATCTCCTCTTTTTTGATCTCGGTTGAAGACAGCAATTTTAAAAAATTAGGATATCTAAATTTTTGTTGAACAATATTTTTTAAGACTCGAAAAACCTTGGTGTTTAGGTTTATACTACTAAAAAAATTTACGTTTTTCTTTATGTTTTTTCATTAACTAAAGACACGTATCCATTTCGATTGCCTTCCCAGTAATTTCCTCTATTCTTTCCGACAATGCGATCCTTACCTCCTATCAACTAAAGTTACCAAGCCACTTCAGCGGTTTGAATTTAGTCGAGTTCATGAGCCGCGCTGGTCGCTTACCATCAGGCGACCCACCAGTTCCTTTGCCCACTATTAGAAAAAATAAATAAATAAAACAGACATTGTAAAGCTAGTACTTTTATTTTAAAAATTGGTATTGGGTGGTATGGGATGTATACAGCAGTGAGAAAAAATAGCCAATGAATATTTTAGCTTAAAATATGTATTATTTCAGTTCGTATGTGTAGGGGGTACGAAATACAGGATGAAGGAAACTGCAAAGTATATGGCTCAAATACTAGATATACAGTGTGACTTCACAAATATAGTTAAACAGGCCCATAGGTTCGCTATGTATAAGGTTGGCCCCATTCTGTGCCTGAGTGTAAGTAAACCCAACTAATATCATAAATGCGAAAAGAACTCCGAATAACTCAAATTTAACTCAAAGTTACTCAAATTTACAGCATGGTATGGGGGTTCCTTCGATGACGATAGCTCTAGAGGAGTTGTTAAAAATATTGTACTACGCAAAAGCGAAGGATCCCATAATATTTCGACTCGGTACCAGCGGTGGTATCGGAGTGGACCCCGGCACTGTCGTGATATCATCTTCGGGCCTAAGTGATACGCTGGAACCCTGTTATAAACTCGTAAGTATATATCGTAAGTAGATAAATAATAAAACTGTAATTGTGTTGCTTGTCGGGGTTGACATAAGTAAATCTCTTAATGATATATGTCGTGGTAAACTTGTTTGCATGCTGGACAAATCTTTGTGGTTTTTGGTATGCTTTCTTTATTTAATGTAAAATAGGTATTTTCTGTTAAAATAAATAAAATAAAGTAAAATGTATGGCCAGAACAAAATGTTATTTATACTTTAAAAACTGTTTCTGAATGCTTTTTCTGTATCATAACGGGCAACTGAGCTGGAGGTTCGCCTGATGGTAAGCGATCACCACTGCCCATGAACATTTGCAGCAGTGGTGGTTCAGTGGTGAGAACCTCTGACTTAAAAATCGATAATCGAGACCGGGGCGAGCGTGCAGGAAATAAATTGATTTTTCAATTTATCTGCACATGTGGATAACATCACCACTGCTTAAAACGGTGAAGGAAAACATCGTGAGGAAACCGGCATGTCCAAGAATCAAAAGTTCGACGACATGTGACATCTGCCAACCCGCACTTGGCCAGCGTGGTGGATTATGGCCTAAACCCTCATAGGAGGCCTGTGTCCCAGCAGTGGAAACATATATGGGCTGATGATGATCATGATGATGATGATGAGTGCTTCTGCAAATGCATTGCCTAGGGACAAGGGAGTAGGAAAGGATTGATGGATGGAAAGAAGGAATGGACTGGAAAGAACGGGAGCTGTTTCTTTCGGGGTGTAGGGGGGAGGGGTTTGCATATATTTCCTCACCCTTCTTAGTCGTTGGTGATCGTTTGCCGTCGTTGTCCGCTAATAATATTACAAAGTTTTATTTATGTTATCTTTTTCCTCAAAAAATAGTGTTATTTTAACGAAACCATTATATTAACGTAAACGATGATTTTCAGGCGATTTTAGGCCGCGAGAGAAAATTTCCATGCGATTTTGACAAACGCTTGAACCAAGAATTGATGTCAGTTGCCGTTGACGAAGATTTTAAAACTGTCATCGGTGTTACATTGTGTGCAAACAATTTCTACAGGGGTAATTTCTTTTTATATACATCCCTCAAACCACCAGCTCAGTCGCCCGCTTATGGCATATAACAAGGAATCTTTAAATTCACCGGTAGTTCTAGAAATTTCGGCCAGTTGGTTGGACTAGCTTATTGAACCGAACAAACACTTCGGATTCATACTATTAGTGTAAACTCACTCAAATCGTGGTAACAGTTTTAACATTTACCAACAGTTCGGAAAGCAGTTTCTACAGAGAAGAGTCGGCAAGAAACTCTGTAGTTGATCCTTTCCAATAATATCAATTTTACATTTTAATTCTTAATATGTAATAATGTGTATACATAGTTATGGTTCCAAATAACTGTCCTGTGGTTCTTGAGCGACAACTTTCCATGGTTTTTCATCATTCATCTTCCATCTTCCAAGACTCAAGCTTCCTAATAATATTTGTGTTTTGGTTGGTGTGTGTTTTGTCCTTTGCCTGAAGGTTGCCTGGCAGAGATGGCTTTGAGTCATAAGGCCGCTATATGTACAAATTTTTCTTTAGTATGTTTAGAGCTTTTTGTTCTTCATTTCTTTATGATAATTTCTACAATAAATAAATAAATAAATAAATAAATAGACAAATGGATAAAAAGATAAAAAGATTAAAGGATAAATAGATATATAGACAAATAGATACATAGATACATAAAACTATCGCACTTCCTCCCGACCAGGCGAAGCGAGAACGGATGGTGCATTCTGCGACTACTCCGACGCGGACAAGCAAGAGTTCCTTCAGAAATTGGTCCAGTTGGGCGTGACGAATATGGAGATGGAGTCGACCGCGTTTGCCGCCTTCACTCGGGAGGCTGGCGTAAGATCAGCTCTCGTTTGTGTCACATTCCTGGACCGGTTACTTGGAGACCAGGTATAAGATATTAAGATAGGAAATCTATGTTATTTATATTGTTTGTTTGATGGTATGTCACGACTCGACGTGATGTAATGATTGATATGATACTAGTTTGCTATCCTACTAATATTATAAATGCGAAAATTTGTAAGGATGTGTGTGTGTTTGTTGCTCTTTCACGCAAAGGCTACTGAGCCGATTGCAATGAAATTTGGTACGCAGACAGCTGGACAACTAGAATAACATATAGGCAACTTTTTATCCCGATATTCCTACGGGATACGGACTTACGCAGGTGAAACTGCGGGGCGCTAGTATTATTATAAATTCGAAAGTTTTCCATCTGCTTTACGCCTAAACAGTTTTTATCCTGTAAATCCCACGGGAATACCCCTGATTCTCTTTTTTTTTACTACGCGGACAAAGCCGCGTGCAGAAGGCTAGGCTACAAGAAGAGAATAGCTAATAAAAGCTTAAAAGCCATATCATGTTTTTTTTTATGTCACCGTCAGCAATGAAGGTGGTGGGTCGCGTTATGGTAAGCGCAACCACCGCCCATGAATATATGGAGAGGCGTAAGGTCGATTGCAGACATAACGCAAACCGGTAAATTAATTTTGATTGAAATTAGTGTTTTTGATTATTTATTGTTTCAGGTAACACCCGATAAAGAAGTTCTTGCGGAATGGCAGCAGCGTCCTGCTAAAATTGTGGGAAATTATATTCTCAAATATTATAAGAAATAACTTTTTATAATATAAAGGAATCTGAAGCGACTCCTATTGCTTGCTTGTCTAACCTGATCTTTTTTTTATTGTTTGGCAAAGAATAATAATCGTTATTGCGTTATATTAAATGACATAAATTCAATAAATGGAGTTATATATTTTAAATTTTCACTTGTTTTATCTCACCCTTTATAACACGTTATAAATCTATCTACCTATATTTGTGCCTCGCGGTTTACCTCATGTAGTAATAAATTATATTGGCTTAAGCCTTCCTCAATACATGGGCTATCTAACACTGATATATTTTTTCAAATCGGACAAGTAGTTCCCGAGATTAGCGCGCAAGCAAACAAACTCTTCAACTTTATAACATTTTATTTACGGATATAGCGCGAAGATATAAGTAATCTGTAGGGTAATCACACTATCACAATCATATATTTAATATTGTAAGTGTAAAGTTTGTTTGTTTGGTTGTTGGTCCGTCAATCACGTTGAAACTGCTGAAGGGATTTTGATGAAATTTGGTATACTGGCAGGGTATACAGCTGACTTGGGTGATAGGTAATTTTTTAACCCGATTAAATGTTCCCTTGGGATAAAGCAAAATCTTGATATCCGGGCAGAACCGGGACAAGCGTCGAGTGGAATAATAAATGAAAGTTCGCAGAGCATTCATTCTACTATATAAGTGTATAATCTATGCATTCTAAGTTCGACCGTCGTGGCGAGCAGTAGTGTGATTGTGAAATTAATTCTGGTGTTTTTGTACAAACCCAAATGTATTTGGAACTCTGGACTTCATATCTGTTGTTTTTTGTGGGTGGTTTTAAAAATAAATACTGTTAGAAATTAAAAACTTTTTAACGGATTTTAAACGCGATCTATTCATTATATTATTAACCCGACGTTTCGAACACTTTACAGCGAGCGTGTTCACGGGGAGGTTAGTCTACCAAAGTTTTTAATTTCTAAATGTACAATACTCGCGTCAAATCAAACACAAGAAAAAACAATAAATACTGTTCAGTGTGTTTTATTAAGTATGATATTAATTTCTAAACCCTTATATCTACCGTATCCAAATTAAATAGATTATACCACAGGTTATAATAATCGTTATCGATAATTTTTATCTTAACAGTTAATATGGGTGTAGAAATCAAATGTTAAAAAGTAAGTGTTTCATAAAGATAATACATATCTATATATTTCAATGAAAATACATGAAGATAAAGATTTCTTTCTTTTTTTCACCTTGTTTAATTTATTTAACTGTTTAGCTGTGTATATCATTGCTGGTAACTGAGCTGGTGTTTCGTCTGATGATACGCGACCACCGCCCACATATAGGGCCGTTACAAATACGTGCAATACAATGCTACTATTTCACACCGGTCTTCTGTTGGGGTGTGGTTCTTCTCCGGTGGGAGCTGGCCCAATTGGTGCCGAACCGTGTTCGACAACCGAACTCAAAAACGTAGTTTCCATAATAGACCTCACTTTAATCCACAAAATTCTCTAAATTAAAAGAAAAAACATTTTAATAGCATAATCCCTCTGATGATCTGATCCCTCTCGTGCAGCACAGATTAAATATTTTATTCGTTATTTTGTTGTGACTTATAACTACGCGATACATTTTAATAATAAATTATTAATTACAATTACATGATAATATATATGATAGTAAATAATATAAACTGTAGGTAAATACAAGCAAAGAACCGGCTGTCAACATTGGCCTACTTGAGACCAAAGCAGTTCAGCGGGAGGAAAGAGAAGATGGATCGGATAGCACAAACGGTCAGGCATGCATTTAAATATCTGTATTATATGGAACTAGATGCGCCGCAAGGTTTCACGCGTGGATGAACCCTCGGACAACAGCAAGCATTAGCTATATTATTGTAAAGTTTCGTTTAAATCCATTCAGTAGTTTTTAAGTAAAAGACTAACAAATGGATGGATGATCCACCAACTACAAGTTACAAACTATCGTGCTTATAATATCAGTAGGATGTTCTATTTACAAATTCTACCTAATTGTCCTACAATTTCGTGTTGCCCTGCGACAACTTTCATTTAATTTTTTCGTCCATCCTCTTTTACACAGCGAGAAAAGTTGTATTATACAAAACACATTTTTCTATTACAGTTCCATTTGTGTATTTGTTCATCATATTGCGTTCAACAGTTGACGCGAGAAAACACAACACATCCTGCTCTATCTATTTTTGTACTTATTAGATTTGTTCTAATCTTGTCCGAAATTCATCATAATGTTATTTAAATTTTCTTAATTATAAGTTTGTCCTGGTTGTGTTGATCCCGGTAAATTGCAGTTAATAAATATGGATCTCTGAATTGTCATCATCAGCCCATAGATGTTCCTACTACTGGGACACAGGCCTCCTATTAGGGTTCAGGCCATAATCCACCACGCTTGCCAAGTGCGGGTTGGCAGATGTCACATGTCGTCGAACTTTTGATTCTGGGACATGCTGATTTCCTCGTGATGTTTTCCTTCACCGTTTTAAGCAGTGGTGATATCCACATGTGCAGATAAATTGAAAAATCAATTTATTTCCTGCACGCTTGCCCCGTCTCGAACCCCGGCTTATCGATTTTTGAAGTCCGAGATTCTCACCACTGAGCCACCACTGCTTCAAATTTCCTCTTGCTTTTGAGATTTGGATCTCTGAATTGAGAATCTCCTAATTAAGGTTGGTAAAAGCTTTGCCTTAAATATAAACTATACTTTCAAATAATTTTTAAATGTGCATCCAATTTATAATATATTTATTATTTTTTCATGAAATCACGATAGTTTTCATCAATAATTCTTCTTTCTACAATAAAATATTCTCCATATATTTGCTGTCATAGTTTTGCTAATAACGTTTTCACGAATATGCATGAAACAATAGAATCAGTAAATAAACGAACGAAATTTTCGCATTGTTAACCCACACGTAAAACTGTGGCCCGGGATATGCGCAGGTTTCCCTCCAAATTCCGATTTCGTTTTACATCTACGACCTACGTCAGTCGCTTGTAGACAGTCTACGGGGCGGGCCGTGCTACGCGCGTCGTAGCACCTTTCAGTGAAATTATTTATTTTTAATTAATAAAAGAACGTTTGCAATGCGTTGATTTAAGCGTGATCTGTGACGCGTGAGGCAGTGTGCAAATGTCTTTGTCCATTCACACAAAATGTGTTAATTATTAGTTTGGTTGTGCAGTGTATTTGATTGCAATTTTCGGTGCAAATGACGACTCTATGTGTTTGGGGTGTATGGCGCGTAAGTATTTTTTGGTTCAATTATGCTATTTCACGTTCAAGTTTTTTTTCATTCAGTATTTGTTAATTATAGTTAATGAATTCGAACCGGAGAATTTAATGCATGTAGACTGTATTTTATGTTGACATGAAGAGCATGCATTAGTATTATGTTTAAATTATCGAATTCTAAATAAAAAGGTACATTTCCAAATTATTCAATTAATGTTGTTTTCAATAAGCTAGCCTAATATGAAGAAACAAAAAACATGTTTAGGAATATAGCAATTAACAATTAATTATAATTTTAACAACATAATTAACAAAATTTCAAACCTAGATTTAACAAGGTAGATCCTACGCTAAGCATTTTCTTGCATCCTATGATCTTAAAATTGCAGCATCATGACTATAAATTACGATGTATTTATTTCCTGACAGCATGGAATTTATCTAAATACATTCTACATCTGAGTTTTAGGGTTCTGTATCTCAATAGGAAAAAAGAAAAAGGAACCATTATAGGATCTTCTTGTCTGTCTGTCTGTGTATCTTTCTGCCTTTCAAGACCCTCTTTCCCAGGAACGCGTCCATGCACATGTATCAAGCGCACTTATCAAGCTGAAATTGAGATCAGAAATTAGATACAGCTCTACTGGTCCTTGGAGCTGTAAAAAATTAAACTTCTAAGCGAATGTAATTGATAGATACCTACGGTCGTTTTTGCCGCAAATTTTCGGCACTCGCAAAACAATCAAAACCTACAGGGTACTTCCCGTGAACTCAGAATCTTGAAATTTGGTATGAAGCAACGACTTCTAGTACCTACAGATAAAGAACAAATATATAAAGTATAAAGTTTGATACCCAGCATATAATACAATTCCTACTTAATATTATAAATGCGAAAGTAATTCTATCTGTCTCTTACGCTTTCACCCCTAAACCACTGAACCAATTTTGAAGAAATTTGGTATAAAGATAGAACTGAACTTAGGAAAGGACATGGGATACTTTTTATCACGAAAAAAAAGGTAGAAGGGGTTGAAATAGGGGATGAAATATTTTATGGAAGTTCCTAATTGTCAAACATAAAATCATGTAAGATTCTTTCACACCACTTAACCAATTTTGACAAATAGTTTAGACTTTGGGAAAGACTATAGGCTACTCCTTATCGTGTCGCGCGACCGAATTCCCTGAAGCTAGAAGCGGAAAGCTAGTATTTTTATAAGGCGTAAAGGAATTCAATTGAAAGTCATATCTAATACAAGTGTAGGTACTTAAGTTATACATAAGGTATGAATATAAGTTGGCGTATGCACAACTAGTTATATATATTATATTACCACAACTTACACACAAGCGTTAACAGGAATTTATGAAATCATACAAAACCCAAAATAATACATATAAGATCTAATAAAATCCAACTTCATTGTCAAAGCTATTCAAAATTATGATAAACTAGCTGCGCCCCACGGTTTCACCCGCGTTAGTCAGTATCCCGTAGGAATATCGGGACAAAAAACAGCCTTCATGTTATTCCAGTTGTCCAGATATCTACGTACCTACCAAATTTCATTGCCATCGGTTCAGTGTTTTTGCGTGAAAGACCAACAAACGTACATACATCCTTACAAACTTTCGCATTTGTAATATTAGTACGATTAGTAGGATTTAAATTAAAATAATAATAAAATATAATAATCGGAAAGAAGGAATGCAGTTTTCTCTAACTGTAGGTATAGCGAGCCTCAACTATAATCGGTTATATTAAATCCTAATTTGAAATGAATAAACTTATAATTGACAAAACATACACATAATCAATCATTTTGAAATTGATTTTCTTAACGTACTTTATCGAAATTTCGATAGTCTAGAGAGGCTGACTGTTACTGGAAAAGTAGAAGGCAAGAGACCGAGAGGCCGTAGTCCAAGAAGATGGGCAGATCAGGTGACCCAACAGCTGGACATACCTATGGACGTCGCTCTCCACCAAGCTGAAGACCGTAACAGGTGGAGAGAAGCCGTCAAAAAAGTGACGAGAGGTCACGATCCTCAACTGTGAGGAACCGACTGAGGAGGAGGATATCGAAATAAATATTTATCTTTAGCAATATTATAAAGAATTAATCTTAAAAAACACCATACCCATACAAATTCACGTTAATTGTACTGTCTTAGTCTATATTTTACTTTTTACTTGTTACTTCTTCACCGGGGGTATGAACGAATGGCTATTTTCTATTTAAAAAAAACTGTCTTACGATTTGGAATATATTTTGATACAACACATATAGCTTTTAATCCGATAAATAGATATTTAACCTCGATTGAAGCCAGACAAAGTAAGAATGGGTAGTGAGTAGTAAATAAGTAGGGAGATTTCTATCAAATAATTCTTGGGAATTTGTTGCTTATATGATTAGATATATACTAAATATGTCATGCGACTGATCAAAACTTGGCTGCGACTGGTGATTCAGACAATCAAGTTAATATTATGCCATTGACCTATATTGTTGGGACATTGCTCTGTTATATATTGTATTATTTAAGTAATATGATATTATTATATGCGTTTTTATAAAAATTATGTATACAGAAAGCTAGTTGTAGTTCCTGTGGTCGAAGAAAATTAAGTTTCATACGTATAAATTTTTTAGTATAGCGTCATCTATAGGATTTTATAGGGTTCATAGTGATTAAAACACGCATCATCCAGGAATCTTTGGAACGTCGAATGATTTTGCACACAATTCAAAGAATTTATCCCTATGTTTACTCTGTAGCCTCATAACTATCTCTAGACACAAAAATCATTATTATGTTACTTTTGCATCTATCTGTATATATAAATATATTATATAAATGAAACCCGTTTTCCTTGGTCACGGCATCACACGTGAATGGCTGGACCGATTTCACTAATTCTTTTTTTGTTGTATTTGTTATTATTAGAAGAAGGTTCTTACGGAAAAAAAATATTAAGAAAATCTCTCAGAAATATTGAAAAATGTACATTTAATTTTGCATATTTTAAAAAACGCGAGTAACAAATGTCAATGTCATTCACAGCCATAGATTATATTTATATAAGGAGTTGAAATAGGGAGATGAAAGCGATATAACCGAATATCACCAAAGCTAGTATTTAATATTATTAAGGATGAGCTTATTCATTAAAAAGCTTGTTGATTATCCTTTTAAGGAGTTTAAACGGTTACTTTTAAAGCTAATTCTTTTAAGTTTTATATTATTTAGTAAAAATAAAGCCATAGTTTTGTCATTTATTAGTAATTGAACAGTCAAATCTGTTTAGGCAATCAAATCTGTTGGGCATTTTTGCGTATGATGGAATTGTCCATACTGATAGTATAAATGCAAAAGTAAATCTATCTGTCTGTCTCTGTGCTTTCACGTCCAAACCACCGTACCGATTTGGACGAAATTTGACACAGATACAGCTTCAGACCTGAGAAAGAAATAACTATATTTCGAAAGTCCCATGGAATCGGGAAGTATGCGGGTAAATTGCGGGACTGCTTTATTCCTTGCGAGGCGAAATCGCGGGCGCATAGTTTGTAAACTATATAATACGAGCTGTCCGCCCCGGCTTCCCCCGTAGTTCGTATATAGCTTATATTACCCAATGAAGTTGATGCTTTACAATGGTCAAAGAATTTTTTAAAAAAGTCCAGTGGATTTTGCGAGAAATCGTTACAAGCATACAAAAAATACGAAAATACAAAAGCTTCCTCTTTATAATATAAGTATAGATAGAAATAATCAATCAATTAGCATTACACGTAGAAAACTAATAGAAGAAATCCATCACATTAAAACAAATAACAGGAACAAATATCAATATTATTGTTAAATGAAATTAAATGTTGAACTTGTAATACTAACATTCATAGGTTAACAAACATGGTAGGTAAATTTAAATCAATTTCCACCCCAACGGTTATTGCAAGCCACAACGTGAATATAACGTCAAAAGTAAGCAAGCTTCGCACGCTATAATGCTAAAACAAGGGGATTGCTCTGTTTTGTTTGAGGTTCTTATTTAATTATATGATACGTTATGAGCCTTTACCTAATACCTTTACCTTCCCTCCATACCCTTTCCTCCATATAATGTTCAGGTGATATAAAGTGATAAAGCAGCACTAGCGCAATAAATTCAAATTGTCATCTCATGACTGTCGCAATACCTTATTGGGAATATTGCGAGCGCGAAAACTCGAACGATTTAATATTTTACCAACGGCAACACGTATAGCGGGAATGCTTAATATATGCTTTATGTATTATATAGGCTTTATGTGCCAGTACTATGCGGAATAGTCTGGAAAATTTAAAAGAAATTAGTAAAAACGTATAAGGGCATTGATTACTTATAAAGTGAGAGATTTTTAAAGAATAGAAAAAAATTTACTACGAGACTGGATTCGAACCCGCACCGCGTTCTTATTACTGTTTGGGCAAAATTCGCGAGTTCGAATCCCGCCTCGAGATCTTTTTTTTTCTATAGTTTAAAATTTATAATTTATTGAGCATCTAACCATAGGTTTTATTTCTAACCGATGTTCCTAAAACGAAGGAAGTTTTCCCAATTCCAAGTGTATATTTTATGTTTTAATTTGAATTTACTGGGGTCGAATTCACATTGAACCTATTACAGTCATCTTTTAATCATTATTCTATGAAGTAGCTAGGCCAGTATCGAATTTTCAGAATACCAAACAATTCTAGTGAATTATTTATGAATGCTTCTCACAAGGGTGAAAGATTACCAATTTAAATGTGAGAGTTGTCAATTGGTTCACAAGGAGTTTATAAATTTTAATTAAACTATCACTTACCAACTACTTCAGACTGTTATTTTAAGTTCTTATAGTTATTCGAAGTAAGAGCAAAATGTAACATACTTCACATTATAAGCATCCCTTTTTATGTAATGTATATGTTGCAAAAGTTAATTTAAACGTTTGTGAACAGAAAAAATTGCTAAGAAAAAATTTGAATGCTAGCCATCCTACTTTCCTACTACTATTATAAATGAGAAAGTTTGTAAGGATGTGTGTGTGTTTGTTGCTCTTTCACGCAAAAACTACTGCACCGATTGCAAAGAAATTTGGTACATAGATAGCTGAACAACTGGATAAACATATAGGCAAATTTTTATCCCGATATTTCTACGGGATACGGACTTACGCGGGTGAAACCGCGGGGCGCAGCTAGTTAATTTATAATCGTGAAAAGAAATGTCATTAACTTAAAGAAACTTCAAATTCTTGTTGCATAAGTAAAATAACTCTTCTTTACTAGACTTTTATTGAACGGCATATGTCATATAAAATGGTTGAATCCAGACACCTTTCATAATGGATTCAAAAGGTTTGTAATGAAATAACCTAATAAAAAATACATAAAATCAACATGATTTTTATCAAATAAGTTAAGTTTATATGATAAATAAGTAGTACATTGTGACAATACAGAGAGAAATACGAGGAACAAATATAACATGTTTAATAATAAATTTGATATAAACCAAACTCCCAGTGCATATTTGAAAATACCTACATAAAGAAAATTCTTTTTTTTTTCTTAATACTTCTAATAATTTATTCGATTATGTTTTTATTTCAACCGCCTTAACTCAGCCTTACACTTCGATGACCTGATTAACACAGCTGCAATATCTATTTTAAGATAACTATTTTCTATAAAGATCATCTTTTCTACAGATACTTGGCGAACTTTATTGTCATTTTAAATTCTTTTAACGTGACGATGAGACATATAGTGTTAGGAACCTGAAGACAAATTTCGTGTTACACATATAACTCACACTAGCTGTGACCCGCGGTTGAAACCGCCTAAGCGTGTTGCTTAACCGTATCCCGTAGGAATATCGGTATAAAAAGTGCCTATGTTTTATTTCAGTTGTCCAGCTATCTACGAAGCAAAATAGTATTATTATTCACCAATAGATGTCAGGAAAAAAAACACGAATAAAACACGAATATGACATTTTCTAAAAAAAATTCCTAGCTAGATCGATTTATCGCCCCCGAAAACCCCTATATACTAAATTTCATGAAAATCGTTGGAGCCGATTCCGAGATTCCAATTATATATATATATATATATATATATATATATATATATATATATATATATATATATATATATATATACACGAATTGCTCGTTTAAAGATATAAGATTAAGACATAACATATTCTCAGTGCTCAGTCCATAAACTTTAAGAGTATTGTGGCACTCAGAGACTTAAATATATATATGAATGTATTTTAAGCTCTAAGTATAATATGTTTTGGCAGCCCTATACAGTAACTGTTCCGCAGAGTCACTGTTACCGTGTGCGTTCCTAAGGGAGATCCCGGGAACCCCTCATTACCTGCGACGAAGTAGGCCACCGTGAGGTTTATGCCAGTGAGAGTCTGGCATAAGCTTTGGTACTACCCTCGAGGTAGCAAAGTATCCATGAAGGATTTCCTCACGAAAAAAAAAACCCTACAAAGTAACTGTCACGCAGAGTCAAGCGTGTTAGTCGCATCTTGCGCGAATCATACCTAATTGAAAAAAAACAAGGAAAGTACTAATCGAAAAGTACTAAATAAAATTAAATGTGTGCAGCACACAACTTAGTATGTGAGAGTCGAGCACGCTTCGGCACGAATTGGGCCAGCTCGCACCGGGGAAGTACCACACCCCCAAAGAAGACCGGCGTGTAATAATAGCTTACTATTGTGTTTCGTACAATGAGCAGGGGAACCTGAGGCCCATATCCCTTTCCTTACCCTTCCCAGTCCTGTCCTTTATTGCTCTCGTCAATCCTTTCTTAAACCCTTCTCAATCTAAAGTCGTTAGCTCATTTGTAGAAGCGTTAGGTCATTGACCTTATGCCTTTCCAAATGTTCATAGGCTGTGGTAGCGCTTACCATCAGGCGACTCACCAGCTCCATTGTCGACTATGGCATAAAAAAGAAAAAAGAACATCATACAATTGAAATAAAATTGTACGTGAATAGCAACAGTTATAAAATATGGACACGTTGGTCTTAAGTTTACTCCAAAAAGCATTCAACGCTATTTCAACCGCAATACTTGTTTTTTCAGTTTTAACCAGACTATAAGTACGTAAAGACAGGTCGTCTTCGCCCTAATCGAACTAAAGTTTGCTTATAAACCTTATTATTTAAATAGCGATTTGAATATTTTACACATAACTCTTAGAGTTATTACGATCCAGGGTGATCGTACGGCCTCGTCTTGCTTGGAGGTTTGCCAAGCGTCCCATTGAAACATTTCGCCAGCTTAACAAATCGTTGTCAATGTCGTTTTACGTATCGAAGCTGTTATCAGAATAGAAATAAGACTCTCTGCATCTTTGTGAGATGCATGAATAATAAATCTCACCTTCCCACAGGTGAAATGGATGAATGGATGGAACGTTTCAAAGAACGTTCTTGTAATGATGAGCGCAATATTCTTTATTGTGTACTCATTTCAAATTGTCTCGAGTCATTCGCGTCTAGGCGCACTCCTACGCACACTTTATAAAAACATCATTGCTGCGTGATTCGCATTAAGTTGATTTTTAAAAATAAAATTTAGAGCATAACTGTAACTTCATAAGTGAAGTTGGTGAGTGTTTAGCGACACTTTTAAGCGTTACTTATGTATCATACTTGGGTCTTTCATATCAATGGAATGAAATGAATGAATGAGGTGAGGTGACGGTTAAAATTTGCTTTTATGATAAATTTGCTTAATCAGCTTACTGTATTTAGACCATTTATAGCTTTACTATTAAGGTCACTGATAGCTTATTTAACACATTTATTGTCATACATCATTTCTCTTCTTTGCTGACAGATAATTTCAGTAGATTAGAGTACATATAAAAGGCCTAGTGAAGTTAATTGATTCTCATCTAAAGAAGCGCCATTTCCGAACCGGTGGGGTATAATAAATAGTACCGACTGTAAAAAAGTAGCATAGAACAAAAATCTTCTAAACGCACCTACTTAGTTAAACATTAATAAAAAAAAACAAAATTCTCATTTATAAAAGCATTTCAATGCTATAAAACTAAAAAATTAAAATTAATCATGTTGTTATGTATTTCCAAAGTATTCTATATATTTCGACAATATTAAGCAGAATTATATTTGACGCGATTAAACTAATTTTCACATTGTATAGGTATATACTTGTATATTAGGTATTTTAATGTAAATTTCTAAAAAAATATTGCTATGTAGCTGTGTAACTGTTATATCTTACAATTTCCTGACTGTAGGGATTTAAAATCCTTATAATAGGCGTTCACAACAACACATACAACATCAGCTGTTGATAGTAATTTAATTCTTCTGATTTAAGAACATGACTAACGGGCTTCTGAACTGTGAACTTCATTAAATTTAATCGTCAGTGAAAATGGAGCAAACATTACGATCACTTATATGATCCAAGGTAAATGGTAGTGTAATATCCCGCTTACTCTGTTATGTTTTATTTTTTCATAACTTCTTTGTGGTGTATCAAAATAAACATCATTTCATCATTATATGTGCTGTTATGAGTTTCATAAATTTTATAAACATATTTTTAATGTACATACTTTTCATTCAACTTTTCCAAGGTTCTCACTACGAAACGTGTTTAGAACGCCTTTAGCCGAAATTTCAATACCAGACAGAAGCCAGCTTATTAAAAAAAGACGAATACATATCTTGCGACTTAATAAAATATTCAAAAGTTGCTTTGAATGTGGTTTACAGCTTTTTACTCATACACGCGACACAGGCCTGTAATTATAAAGTATACGTAATTTATTAACTTCCATGTGTTATAAGTAAGAATACCTTTCATTTACTAATTAATGCTTGAAACTTTAGGGTTGACAGAAAACCTATTTAATCTAGACAAAAACACACGACACAAGGTATATGTCTACTATAATATTATAACTGCTAAACTGGCTCTATTTGTATGTCTCTTTACGCCTATACAATTGAACCTTGAACTTATGATAATACTAGTCTCTCATCTCAGCTCCGCCCCGGTTAACCGGGATAAAACAAAATAAAAAATAGTCTGTCACACTTCAATATAACGTGGCTTGAAGTGGTAAAATCACTACATAGTATAAAGCAAAATCGTATCCCTCCTTTGTTCATGTGTATGTATGCTTCATCATCATCAGCCACATACATGTTCCCACTACTGGCACACAGGCCTCCTATGAGGGTTCAGGCCATAATCCACCACGCTGGCCAAATGCGGATTGGTAGATGTCACATGTCGTCGACATTTTTTTAAGCTTAGACCTTTAAAACTACTTTTTTTTAATAGATAGAGTGATTCAAAAGGAAGGTATACATGAAAAACAACATCTATTGCACTACTTCGAATGCGTGCCCTCAAAAGTAAAGATTAAAAATAGGTAACAGTAATGTTATTGGTGAGTTCTGTAGATGTACAAAAAGTAATTGCATTTTAGGACCTTAATACTGATTGACTGTTGGAAGAAGTGTCCTTTGTATTGTATCAATATCTTACGTTGAATAACAACAACAACCCGTCTCGTTCCATTTGGAATGCGTAAACACAACATGCAGGCGGATGTTGGGGTCGAGAGGTGAACAATGCCAATCCTCAATTGTGGGATGGATGCAGATGTCTGATACCTTTTACTATTGATTTGAGGTGATATCTAGGCACTCAATTTTTTCGTTATTTCGTGATAGTGTTTTTTATGGTGAATTACTACGTCATTATTGAAATGAATATTTATTTATTTTGATTTAATTTCGAGTAACTCAGACTCATTTTGTTAGTAACAATTAATTCTTAAAAACTATGTTAGTATAATTTGATGTATTAATAAAATTTTGCTTCTAATAATCCATTTATATTTTCTTCGCGAAATACGAGATGATATAGATTCTTACTGGAAGTGACCCTTCGAATATCTTCGAAAATAATGTCATACATCTTTCAAATATTATGTTGGAAATTTAATAGACCCATAATCATAGATATTTTTTGGTTCGCTAGAATATAGAAGTAGATTATATTATAGATTTGAAACGTGATGAATTTTAATCACCTGGTAATCCTATGCTTGGGTTTTATTTATTCATTAGGCCACGAAGCCGACTTTTAAATTTAATTAAAATCAATATTTAACAGCGCGCTAGTTAATGTTTGGTTTGTTTTGAAACTAATATTGGAATATCAATAAACGTTAACGATACAATTTTTGTCCAATGCTACTATATTAAAAGTACATTATTCAATAATAATTACGGATTTTCACAAACTTTTGATACAAAGAGTTATTTCTCGTCCGGAGTCGGGGTTAATTCGGCAATAGCCCTCTTGACCCAATTTTGGCTATGGCGGCTAATCGCAACACAGACTCTCCAAAGGAGATAATTATTGCACAATGTTTATAGCCATAATAAGTGGATGTCACTAAGGTACAAACCCTTGCCACCGATGTCTCTCTGCGATTTTTCAGACAAAAAAGTATTTGACTTCCACATAATACAACGCTTCCAATCTGATTATTATTAGCAGTAGAACGATAATTATAATAAAATGGTTCCAAGCTTGCCAAGGAGCTGTTAATATCCAAGAAAAGCAAGATTTTATCACATAAAGGCGTGACTTGAATGTATTGAGTGTCATCCAGAGTTTTAGTATCAGTTTTATCTCCGTCTTTGTAATATGGGATTGCATAACGACACTTTTTTATAGGCCGACAAAGGTTTAACTGTACAAGGTCATTTTATGTTCATACTAGAGCTGGAAGATTCATTTTTGTGTATAAGGAGGCGTTTCCCGAAGATTTAATATTGCATTTACACTTTAATAACATACTATACGATTATGTATTCTTTTTCTTACCCTTCCCAGTGCTTTCCTTTATTCCTCTCCATCCTTTCTTAATCCCCTTCTAATTTGGAGTCGACAATCCATTTGTATAGGTGTAACGTCTGCAATCGACTATACGTCTTTCCAAATATTCATGGGCGGTGGTAGTGCTTACCATCAGGCGATCCATCAACTCCATTGCCGACTGTGACATAAAAAAGTATTTAAATAAATATATATATATATGTAAATATTCAGATGAATGTTCAAACATACGTGTATTCTCTCTGTTTCATACATGTGTATATTTTGTAAAGACTTACGTATATGCAGACCAATAATATAATCAAAAGTATTATATTTGCTAGGGTAACTAACAAGTGAAACTTTTAAACTTACATATTTATGTCAAAGTTATATAAAAGGATCGTTGCAGAACTTGCTCGTCATAATGTTTCATATGTTTCAACTTCGTTGATGTTATTCTTTGGTAAACAGAGATGTTATATTAAAGTTCCATTTTAAACTTCTCATTTAAAAGAACTACTTTAAAATATTCCTCTTTGGTCTATCTACTTTGGAGCTTAGACTACCTATAATGTATATTCTGTATGACCGATTCTGGAAATGCCTATTACCTTATCACTAACAATAATGTCGTAAGTAAAAAAGTCTCCCATTGGAATTCAAGGAGTAAAACTCATCGAGTTTTTGTTCGATCACACTTTTATTGACATCATTATAACTATACTATGATATATATAATACTATAATATGATTAATATGAGAACTATAATATGGGTACATTTAAGAGACGAGTAAATGGGCACCTTCTAGGTAGACGTGACTTACCACCATAGACCGCGTCTCCACTTCCCATCAGGTGGGACCGCGGTCAAACGTCTGCCTATCTCTAATAAAAAAAAAAAAAAAAAAAAATTAAATTTCTTTATTTGAATCCTTCCAAAAGATGTCAAACACTATTGTCCTGGTGTACTGGGTAGAGAATTTGGTTCACTTGAAAGTGATGTTATCCTCAAGATAATGATGTTCTTAAAATTTCCATTAATTAAAAATAAATCACATCTCATTAATAGATAACAACTAATCAAATTTTCATTTCATCTTTATAAAGTTTTAATAAAAAAATGTGTATATTAATTAACACACAACATCTTTACTAATTACTTTTATCTAATAAACTATACCGTCTGGAAGAATAATTGTCAGAACCAGTTACCAGCACTAGCTTTCAAATAAGTAGTAGTAAAAACTTATAATGTAAAAAACACAAAACTACAGTCAAATTGATAACTTCCTTTTTCGAAGTTGGTTGAGAATTATGTTGCATTATGTCGTTTGGACTCGAAAAAAGGAGCACAAGACGGCTGCAATTAAGCTACTTGTATTTATTATTCTGTGGTTATTCTACTTATTGTAGCTACTTCTTTATATTATGAAATAATAAACATTTTCTAAGCCACAAGTTATGCTCACGAAGAAAGTTTTGTTGTAAAAGTTTGTCCCTAATTTGCTTATATACTAGATAACTGAGTTTTAATAAACCGAGACCGAGAAAATATTTATAGCGTTCTAAAAGATTATTTGTATATGCCAGACTGTAACGACCCTTATGAGAAGAAAAGGCAAACTCACTAATCGATATCTACATTTTTGGTTAGCTTTAATAATTTGAGAATACTAATATTTTAAATTAAAAAAAAATATATCTTTGCCGTAGCAGTAAAAAGCAGTGGTGGCTCAGTGGTGAGAATCTCGGACTTATAAATCGATAAGTCGGGGTTTGAGACCGAGCGAGCGTGCAGGAAATAGATATTTCAATTTATCTGCACATGTGGATAATATAATCACTGCTTAAAAGGGTGAAGGAAGACATCGTGAGGAAACCGGCATGTCCAAGAATCAAAAGTTCGACGACATGGGACATCTGCCAACCCGCACTTGGCCAGCGTGGTGCATTATGGCCTGAACCCTCAAAAGAGGCCTGTGTCCCAGATGTGGGAACATTATGGGCTGATGATAATGATGATGATGAAAAAAATTATCCTTGCATTCTATGCAAGGATAATTTAATTTTATAATAGCCTATTATCAATAAATAGGCTATTATCAATAAATCCAAAATCTTCACGTTAAACGAACTATCGAATCTCTTATAATCTCGTGCTTAGGGTCATATCTGAATTCAGAGATTCCCACTGCTTGGACTTAGCTTGAACTAAGCACAAGTAATGGAAATCAATAACTTGAGCAAGTAAAATGGATCTAGAGCACAGTAGGTGTGCTTGAAAACATCCCTTCTAAAATGAAAATTGTGTTGCAAATGATCAATTTAATTTATATTAATTCACTCCGCTTCTATGTAAAAAATGGACAATCATCGTTTTTTAATTATAATATTAGTAAGGAATAAGACTTACCTATATTTCATAGTTTTAAATACAATACTCGGAATTAGTTAAGATACCTTGGTCGTGTGTAAAATTAAATTATATGAATTTATTTTATTTTATTGTTAAAATTATATAAGTAACGCAAACCTAAATATTTTATGTTTTGACAAACGATCTACCCGGACACCCTTATCATTAAGGAGTATAAAAAAAAATGTTTCCCTGACCTAATTTCAGATCTATCGAATACACGAAATTTCCTTAAATTCGATAAACCCGTTTTAGAGGTGGTTAAACACAAACGCTGTGTATTGAGAATGTTGTATTTATTAAATTCATTTTTTACTCTATTTTTAGTATTACCAATGTATCCATTAAATATGAAAGTATTTTAAATATTCATATAAACCATCGTATTTTCTACCTCCATTCAATAGAACAAAGTGTCACAAACAGATAACAGGCTCTAGCAACTTCTTATCTCTATTAGGTTACAGTATTGTAATAGGAAATCGCTTTCACAGGCTTTTTATGACGCCATGAACTAAAGTTTCATCGAAAGCGATGTGTTAATTAGTATCTGTGGTTTGGGTTTTTATTGCATTTTAATTATGATCGTTTTAACATTTGTCCAACGGTTGCTTCGTAGAGGTAATTTAAATGTTAATTGCCTTCATATGTGATATTCTATGTCATATTTTGTACATTTTAATTGCAGTTGTTTTTATTCGGACATATCGTACTAATATTATGAATCCTTTTTTTTTTGTTTTTTTTTTATGTCACAATCGGCAGCTGGAGCTGGGAGCTGGGAGCTGGTGGGACGCCTGATGGTAAGCGCTACCACCGCCCATGAACATTTGTAGAGGCGTAAAGTCGATTACAGACCTTACGCCTCTACAAATGGATTGCCGACTTTAAATTGGGAAGGGATTAAGAAAGGATTGGCGAGAGGAATAAAGGAAAGGACTGGGAAGGGGAAGGAAATGGATATGGGCCTCCGGCTCCCCCACTCACCGAACGAAACACCTTGGTGGCTGGGGGCTGCCCAGCTTATTACTATGGTATGGCTTATTACTACGGCGTGCTATTTCACGCCGGTCTTCTGTGGGGGTGTGGTACTTCCCCGGTGCGAGCTGGCCCAATTCGTGCCGAAGCGTGCTCGACTACCACATACAAAATCCTACTCCCACTAATATTATAAATGCGAAAGTTTGTAAGGTTGTGTGTGTTTGTTACTCTTTCACACAAGAACTACTGAACCCATTACAATGAAATTGGGTACGTAGACAGCTTGGACCACTGGAATAACATATAGGCAACTTTTTATACCGATATTCCTTCCGAATAAGGATGTATGCGGGTGGACCCGCGGTGCGCAGCTAGTGCATAAATAAATAAATTTATATTTTGAAAATAAAAAAACATTAGGCAGTTTGGTATCAACTTATTTAAAGTTTGGTGTGCAATTCAACTTTCTTCATTATTTCTATCGGAAAGTTAAAAAGAAAGCGAGGGACACGCTTTACGACATCAGAAGTCTATCAAATTTTAGTTCAACATCTATATACTTTTATGATATGTATAAAAATAATGTTCTTTTGGTTATAACACATGCTTTAAATATAACAATACAGAGACTGCTCGACTACCATATACATTATTTATTTATTATCTTGTATTTACAGCAATAATGTTATATGAGAGAGGTAACGTTACGTTAAATTTAAGCTCATGATTCATTAGTAATATCCTAAATATTACTACTTACTTATTATATTCATTAATTGCATTCAAAGAAATTATTTAAACGCCAATAAATCTCCGCTGCCTTGATGTGGGAATTACAATTTGCTTTACCATTACATCTTCATCATTACACGAACAAGATTTAAAAACTAATATAGAAACTTATTTTGCATACAAACGTAGGACACTTCAAAACCCTGCTTTGAAATGGAAGCCTTACATGCGATATGGCCCCAATTATTCTGATCCAACTGTTCGATTAATCAACTCAATGACGTAAGTACCTCAAAATACTTAAAGTTATTAATTCGATAGTACCGAGAAATACGACATTAGTCCATGTATTCCAAACAGTGATACATAATAGTTATGAATACAATATAATATGATTTCCTAACTCCTTCGATCGAATTTTAATTGCAAATAAATTTTGTAACTTACGTGTTGTATCCAATGTTTTACAAAATACATGTAATATTAAGAAATCTACCAAGTAGGTATAATTTTCAAAATAAAACACCAATTAAGAAAAAAGTAACATAATCATAAATATGACAGCGAAGCTAGTCTAAGAGGGTTGCTTTCCTAAAACATATATTTTTATTCCTGTATCAAAGGTTGTCTTATAAAAATCGCTCTTAAGCGAAAATATCGCCAGTTGTATTAAGTCTAAAGCTGTTTATTGCTTTTTTTTCTTTCATTTATAAATGTGATACAGAATAAACCACAGCTTCCATCAGATTACACGATCGTAGCGTCTGACCTGATTGTCTCTCTAGAGATATTTACACATGTGGCCTGTATATCATTGACATATTCCAGGTCCCGTGGAGATTGGTCACAAATTAGTTTAGCGTCTTGTGGTTTATAACATGCTGTATTTATTACGGTTCGTCATACCACAGATAACATAATACTATACGTCATACCTAATTTATCATCTGTATGTGTCCGATTCAATGTGATATTTTTATATTTGTTATTTATAATGGATCGCTTTTAATTCACCACTAACACGACCATGCATTTTCGCCATGGCTAAATACGCAAGAGTGAATTGCCCTTTGAAAGAACTCTGAAATATATCGGACTCCCACTATATATATTAGGTTATATATCCCACTTATGATATAAGCAAATTACATAAACTTTTTTAATTCACCAACCAACCTTTGCTTTAAAATTTTATCATGTTTTTTTTTCAATGTTCTATGTATGCAATAAAGAAGATATCTATATCTATATAGATATTTAAAATAATGTCGTGTTAGTTACACTTTCTATAACTCGGTTACACCGATTAAACGGTTACGGTTAAACCGATTAAGCTGAAATTTCGAAAGAAATACCCTTTACCCGAGAAAGGACAAAGGATGGTTTTCTCCCAGAAATCGAACGGAAACGGGAACATTGTTGGTAGCACCCTGGGTCTATCTTTCCTGGGACTATGCGGGCAAAGCCGCGGGCAAAATATTAAATAAATTCCACTGTGTTCCGTTGAACCACTTTCAGTTTCGGAACCACGGGTGTTGGATTAGAATTCATCTACCACCAGCTCAGTCATACCTACAGAGTGTACGTAAAATTGTAATTCATTTACAAAATTTTAACGATCGCAGATACCCGAAAAGTTTTTGAAACTCGTCTAAAATGTTTGCACAGTTCGAGTTGTGTTTAAACAAGGGGTTTGGTTGGAACCGTTTAATTAAAACAGTTATAGATATTTGTGTTGTGAATTATTTCATGAAATTATTATTTATTCTCGGTTCGTGCTTCGGAATTTTTATTTTTCTCCTATCTCCACCACGTTTGCTTAATATTTCGTAACGTTTTTTCACGTAGTAACAGCAAAACGCTGGTGCTTTATTTGAAATCATTCTCATTTCCTACGAGCATCATAATATTCATATAGACCACACCATTTCGAGTTCTTGACCATTTTTATTTGAAATTTGAGGTAGTATTTTATATTTTTGATTTCTTTCGATGAAACTGGGATGAGCGACTTTTTTTTTTCTTCTTATTTCTCAGCTTAGTTAAACCAAAAAGTAAAGATCCCTTCATGAACAATCCATTACTTTCTGTCCTTGGTAATTGTATAAATTTCGATTTTTTTTAAATAGATTAGATTAGAACATAAGATATAAATAAAAAAATCTAAATGTTGTTATTTATTTATTATACTTTTAATGCGTTGTATAGCAGCTTGGCCAGCGTGTCGGATTATGGCCTGAACCCTCACAGGAGGCCTGTGTCCCAGGAGTGGGAACATATAAGGGCTGATGATGATGTTGATGATCTAAAGCAGCACAGAAGGCGGCCTTATCACTGAATAATATTATAATGCCATGTATTTTATATATGTTCTTTATTAAACCCTGTATACGAGTTATAACTATGGTTTTTCCGATATCATACAAAACAAAACTTTAAACATTTAAAACAAACAAACATTTCTGAAAAACCCAAGTAGCAATGACTCAAATAAACGCGAAGTGCGTGTAAACACGCTTGACATTTTTATGTAAATTTTTTCGTATTATACCTTTACCATTTCGGTCACGATACCATTATAAGGGCTTGGTAATTTACTCGCCAATTGTAAAGTACTTAATTAGTACAGTTATTAATAACGCGCCCTGAAGAAAAACTAAATTAAGTCCGACCATATAAAGTAGATCTGAGATGGGTGTCACAAACGACTTTTTTATAAGCTATGGGGAAGCGCTTAAATATTATCTGGTAAGCACGTATTTTGTTTAAGGTGCAACACGTTTCCCCTGAGAGTCGCTAGGAACGCCTGAAGACATCCCGATTGGACTCGTCGGAGAACATAGATTCAGTAAGCAGGTGCAAGGGTTGGTTCGAATAAAGAGGACATAATATATAGTTGTATAGTCGTCGTAGTCCAAAAGGACAATGAAACTGCTCTGGATTGTTCATATAAATTAGAGAGAAAGTTATGGAATCTATAGCCGTAAAAAAACATCTCTGTACTCTTTTGACTTCTTATTAACTCTCAATTCAACACAGGGAATATTCAATGAACCGACGAAAGCGACGATCAAGTCGAATCGGTAATTTGATGCCAATTCATCTAATCCTCTTATGTTTTTGTTTCAATGAAGTAGGTATTACTGAAACCGTTTGAGTTCTTTTGAAATATAGACAGGAATACGATGAAAGTGCGGAAATTCATACGAAAAGACTCTTATTTATTCATGCATGATCAAACATTAAGTTTTACGTAAATAACATGATATTTGAGTTGATTATTTGCCATTAGAAGTTGAGTCAGCGAATTCCATATTGTTTGTAAATGTATGTAAAATACATCTATATAACATTGAAGTAATTTAATTCTGGTCACACTTTTTAAATTTTAGTGTCTACGAAGTTTTAAACTAAAGTAATAATATTCCGTTTGATTACATTTCTTGGGACGTCTTGACTAACTTCGTACCTAATAATATCATAAGATTTATTTATTAAACAGAAACGATCAGGGTTTTGTAGCGCTTAAGAACATATTTGTATACAACATTTTTGATTTATTAATCATATAGTAATTAATTAAATTTTGTCAAGAAAAACGCCTCGACACGGATATTGTATTTCAAATTTTTGTTTAAAATTGACATAAATATACATACTCGTATATACATGACATGTATATGTGAGAACTATACTGTATATATGCTCATTAAGACCAGATCTATTGCAGCGCAGATATATTGGAAAAACATTCTCAATTTTGGAGTTTTTTACTGTAGTTCAAGAAACGTTTTCTCTATTGCTACTGAACAACCCCATAAAGAGACTACCGAAAAGCATTTTAATTTTAAAACCAATGATACTACATCGTGCACACCAAAAACCCTAAAAAAATTAAGCCTAAAACCCTAAACCCTAAACCCTAAAACTCTATGCTCGTTTAACGAAAACACCACACATACTCAAATAAAAATTCGAAAAATGGAAAAGGTTTTATAAAAACGTTTTTTTATCCAAAGCAAAGCCGAATTTCTATTTTGTAAGCCGTGCCTTTGTACAGTATTGTTCTAGATTAAACATGCCCTTTGAATCAAACAACAGTTTAAAATTAATAAACATACAACAACAAATTTCTATATGAATATACAAAGGCCGATCTGAATGTTAAATAATATACAATACTTTACATTGACTTCGACTATAGGCATTGAGGATTTGGACCAAAGAAAAAATATTTTAATAACTATAGGACGAAGCTAAATCTGTATATTCGGGGAAATATGTTAAAAACTTGATAACTCCTATACACAAGTAAAAAAATACCCCAAACAAAGTCACTAATGGATACAAACATTACAAATTTATGTATAATAAGTCATTGAATAAGCAAGTCTAAATAAATATGTTCTGGGAAAAGAGTTTCAATTTTATCTGTAAATAAAAAAAAAAACATTTGCTGTAAAATCTGCTTCAAATGAAATTGGCGGGATATTTGAATGTGAGTAAATATTATTGGTCTATTTTTGTTATTTAAATAAAAGCGCACTTAAATACAATATATCATCATATTTTTTGCTTTTAATTGAACTCAAATGAAAGATTTACGTCAAATTATCAAAAATAAAACGAATGCATTTCACGTCTTTATTTATTTTCATACGTACGAAACCATATTAATATGAAATACGAAATATTTCACTAAAAACTACAATACCATTTAGCTTCAGGTCAATATTTTGTGGTACCACTCTGCATGAATAAAACATGAAACGCGTTTATCGTACAAATAAACTGCTGCAATGAGAAAAAACGGTAAAATGCAAATCGGTAGATTTCATAGCAATTAGTTGTTATTTAACCTATATTTTTTCCTTTAGTTGTTTATTTATATCATGAACATTAGAGCTAATTGGTATTAGGTTTGATATGCGGTGTAAACTTATTTTTATAAAATACAAGCTTTTGGCGGCGACTTCGCACGCGTTAAATTCGGAGTAGTTTAATTGATTTGCATCAGTAAATAGTTTCTTCAACTGAGATTCTTATTAAGTTCTACAATTTAAGGTCAAAGGGACTTCTCATAACGAACACAATATTCATATCACTACACACGTAACGTGGTTATGCAAATAAAGATTTTATTCATTATATAAGTATACACCTTCCTCTTGAATCACTCTATGTATTAAAAAAACTCATCAAAATATTATGTTGCGTAGTTTTAAAGATTTAAGCATACACATCAACATAAGGACAGAGAAAGCGACTTCGTATTATACCATGTAGTTGATGATGATACAATTTTACAATAGCAGTATTTAAACAAATGCCAGTAATGAATAAGTACTGTTACCATGACACACTTAAAATCCATACACAAGTATTCTCAATAATTGATATGGGACTAGTCTTTACTACAATCGATTCATTTCAGTTAAGAGCATACACGTTGGAAGAGAGTTCAACAAACAAACCGAGAAACCTTTTAGCGTTGGTAAATTGAATTATAGGAATAGACAGAGAATGCAATATCGAACGAAGTATTTTCTTCTAGTTCTTTAGATAATAATAAATGTGTTAAGTATTAATTACTGCAGTTTTTAATTTGGAAGTCCAGCATGCTTAGTCACTTTTCGTCACAATTCGGCCAGCTCGCAAAGGAGAATTAGCCCACCACAGAAGACCGGTGTGAAATAGTAACATACTGTTTTTCGTCCGTTCCTCACCTTTCCAAGTCCTCCTTTCCAGTCATCAATCCTTTTCTTAAAATGGACACCTTTGCGAATGTTCATGGGCGACGGTGATCCCTTGTTTATTTATTTATAAAAGAAACCTTACAGCTAATTTTAAAGTATCTAATTTATTATCATAGTAAATACGCCATCTTTAAGGGGTCTGAAAAATAGATGATGACCGATTCTCAAACCTACCTGATATGCATACAAAATCCTATCAGAATCTGTGTAACTAACATTGTGACACTAGAATTTTATATAAGGAGAGAGGAATTATTTGTGAGGAAAAAGGGTTGTATCTGAATGTCAACAGACAGTAGTTATGAATAGATAGATAGATAGATTAAAAGTTTATTAAAAGAACACATTAAATACATGACAATAACAAAATAAGACGATTAAACAAAAAAAAATTAACATAGAGAGGAAAAAACAGGACGGAGACAAAGGTGCACTGTGTTCTTAAAACGGGTCTTGGCTCAGCATAAATGTCAGAGTCAATGGGACCCTGACGCTGATATTCTGCC